>NW_026683024.1:0-91632 GCF_027887145.1 Ammospiza caudacuta
TTAACCAGGAAGCCCTGAGTTCCAGGCTTACTTCATCTGCCAAAGGCATCCCAAAGGGAGTGCAGAAGTGCCACAACATGGCTGCTTTCACGGCTTTTCCCTTAGGAAGAACCCTAATACCCGGCTGATTTACCTTCCTAGGGTTACTGTTAGGCTTAGGCCTAGGACTTTTAAAACCAGGAAGCCCTGGGCTCCAGGCACACTGCAGCTGCAAAAGGCATCCCAAGGGGAGCGCAAAAGTGACGCAACTTGGCTGCCACCACTGATATTTCCATGAGACCATCCCGAACCATAGGCTGATTTTCCTTCCTAGGGTTAAGGTTTGAGTTACGCCTAGGGTAAGGGTTCTATTAACCAGAAAGCCCTGAGTTCCAAGAACACAGCAGCTGCGAAGGACTAGCCAAGAAGAGCGCAAAAGTACCACAACATGCCTGCCTCCACAGCTTTTTCCTTGGGGACATGCCTAATTCCTGGCTGATTTGCCTTTCTCGTCTTAGGGTTGGGGTTCGGCCTAGGGCTAGGATTTTTAAAAGCAGGAAGCCCTGAGTTCCAGGCACACTGGAGCTGTGAAAGGCATCCAAAAGGGAGTGCAAATGTGCCACAACATGGCTGTTTCACGGCTTTTTCCTTGGCAAGAAGCCTAAAATCAGGCTGATTTACTTTCCCAGGGTTACTGTTAGGCTTAGGCCTAGGGCTAGGATTTTTGAAACTAGGAAGCCCTTAGCTCCAGGCACACTGCAGCTGTTCAAGGCATCCCAAGGGGAGTACAAAAGTGCAACAACATGGCAGCTTTCACAGCTTTTTCCTTGGCACCATCCCTATACCTAGGCTGATTTATCTGCCTAGGGTTAGGGTTAGGGTTCAGCCTAGGGCTTGGATTTCTTTAACCAGGAAGCCCTGAGTTCCAGGCTTACTTCATCTGCCAAAGGCATCCCAAAGGGAGTGCAGAAGTGCCACAACATGGCTGCTTTCACGGCTTTTTCCTTGGCAAGAAGCCTAACACCAGGCTGACATACTTTCCCAGGGTTACTGTTAGGCTTAGGCCTAGGGCTAGGATTTTTGAAACTAGGAAGCCCTTAGCTCCAGGCACACTGCAGCTGTTCAAGGCATCCCAAGGGGAGTACAAAAGTGCAACAACATGGCAGCTTTCACAGCTTTTCCTTGGCACCATCCCTATACCTAGGCTGATTTATCTGCCTAGGGTTAGGGTTAGGGTTCAGCCTAGGGCTTGGATTTCTTTAACCAGGAAGCCCTGAGTTCCAGGCTTACTTCATCTGCCAAAGGCATCCCAAAGGGAGTGCAGAAGTGCCACAACATGGCTGCTTTCACGGCTTTTCCCTTAGGAAGAACCCTAATACCCGGCTGATTTACCTTCCTAGGGTTACTGTTAGGCTTAGGCCTAGGACTTTTAAAACCAGGAAGCCCTGGGCTCCAGGCACACTGCAGCTGCAAAAGGCATCCCAAGGGGAGCGCAAAAGTGACGCAACTTGGCTGCCACCACTGATATTTCCATGAGACCATCCCGAACCATAGGTTGATTTTCCTTCCTAGGGTTAAGGTTTGAGTTACGCCTAGGGTAAGGGTTCTATTAACCAGCAAGCCCTGAGTTCCAAGAACACAGCAGCTGCGAAGGACTAGCCAAGAAGAGCGCAAAAGTACCACAACATGCCTGCCTCCACAGCATTTTCCTTGGGGACATGCCTAATTCCTGGCTGATTTGCCTTTCTCGTCTTAGGGTTGGGGTTCGGCCTAGGGCTAGGATTTTTAAAAGCAGGAAGCCCTGAGTTCCAGGCACACTGCAGCTGTGAAAGGCATCCAAAAGGGAGTGCAAAAGTGCCACAACATGGCTGCTTTCACGGCTTTTTCCTTGGCAAGAAGCCTAACACCAGGCTGATTTGCCTTCCCAGGGTTACTGTTAGGCTTAGGCCTAGGGCTAGGATTTTTAAAACTAGGAAGCCCTGGGCTCCAGGCACACTGCAGCTGTTCAAGGCATCCCAAGGGGAGTACAAAAGTGCAACAACATGGCAGCTTTCACAGCTTTTTCCTTGGCACCATCCCTATACCTAGGCTGATTTATCTGCCTAGGGTTAGGGTTAGGGTTCAGCCTAGGGCTTGGATTTCTTTAACCAGGAAGCCCTGAGTTCCAGGCTTACTTCATCTGCCAAAGGCATCCCAAAGGGAGTGCAGAAGTGCCACAACATGGCTGCTTTCACGGCTTTTTCCTTGGCAAGAAGCCTAACATCAGGCTGATTTACTTTCCCAGGGTTACTGTTAGGCTTAGGCCTAGGGCTAGGATTTTTGAAACTAGGAAGCCCTTAGCTCCAGGCACACTGCAGCTGTTCAAGGCATCCCAAGGGGAGTACAAAAGTGCAACAACATGGCAGCTTTCACAGCTTTTTCCTTGGCACCATCCCTATACCTAGGCTGATTTAACTGCCTAGGGTTAGGGTTAGGGTTCAGCCTAGGGCTTGAATTTCTTTAACCAGGAAGCCCTGAGTTCCAGGCTTACTTCATCTGCCAAAGGCATCCCAAAGGGAGTGCAGAAGTGCCACAACATGGCTGCTTTCACGGCTTTTCCCTTAGGAAGAACCCTAATACCCGGCTGATTTACCTTCCTAGGGTTACTGTTAGGCTTAGGCCTAGGACTTTTAAAACCAGGAAGCCCTGGGCTCCAGGCACACTGCAGCTGCAAAAGGCATCCCAAGGGGAGCGCAAAAGTGACGCAACTTGGCTGCCACCACTGATATTTCCATGAGACCATCCCGAACCATAGGCTGATTTTCCTTCCTAGGGTTAAGGTTTGAGTTACGCCTAGGGTATGGGTCTATTAACCAGAAAGCCCTGAGTTCCAAGAACACAGCAGCTGCGAAGGACTAGCCAAGAAGAGCGCAAAAGTACCACAACATGCCTGCCTCCACAGCTTTTTCCTTGGGGACATGCCTAATTCCTGGCTGATTTGCCTTTCTCGTCTTAGGGTTGGGGTTCGGCCTAGGGCTAGGATTTTTAAAAGCAGGAAGCCCTGAGTTCCAGGCACACTGGAGCTGTGAAAGGCATCCAAAAGGGAGTGCAAAAGTGCCACAACATGGCTGCTTTCACGGCTTTTTCCTTGGCAAGAAGCCTAACACCAGGCTGACATACTTTCCCAGGGTTGCTGTTAGGCTTAGGCCTAGGGCTAGGATTTTTGAAACTAGGAAGCCCTGGGCTCCAGGCACACTGCAGCTGTTCAAGGCATCCCAAGGGGAGTACAAAAGTGCAACAACATGGCAGCTTTCACAGCTTTTTCCTTGGCACCATCCCTATACCTAGGCTGATTTATCTGCCTAGGGTTAGGGTTAGGGTTCAGCCTAGGGCTTGGATTTTTTTAACCAGGAAGCCCTGAGTTCCAGGCTTACTTCATCTGCCAAAGGCATCCCAAAGGGAGTGCAGAAGTGCCACAACATGGCTGCTTTCACGGCTTTTCCCTTAGGAAGAACCCTAATACCCGGCTGATTTACCTTCCTAGGGTTACTGTTAGGCTTAGGCCTAGGACTTTTAAAACCAGGAAGCCTGGGCTCCAGGCACACTGCAGCTGCGAAAGGCATCCCAAGGGGAGCGCAAAAGTGACGCAACTTGGCTGCCACCACTGATATTTCCATGAGACCATCCCGAACCATAGGCTGATTTTCCTTCCTAGGGTTAAGGTTTGAGTTACGCCTAGGGTAAGGGTTCTATTAACCAGAAAGCCCTGAGTTCCAAGAACACAGCAGCTGCGAAGGACTAGCCAAGAAGAGCGCAAAGTACCACAACATGCCTGCCTCCACAGCTTTTTCCTTGGGGACATGCCTAATTCCTGGCTGATTTGCCTTTCTCGTCTTAGGGTTGGGGTTCGGCCTAGGGCTAGGATTTTTAAAATCAGGAAGCCCTGAGTTCCAGGCACACTGGAGCTGTGAAAGGCATCCAAAAGGGAGTGCAAAAGTGCCACAACATGGCTGTTTCACGGCTTTTTCCTTGGCAAGAAGCCTAACATCAGGCTGATTTACTTTCCCAGGGTTACTGTTAGGCTTAGGCCTAGGGCTAGGATTTTTGAAACTAGGAAGCCCTTAGCTCCAGGCACACTGCAGCTGTTCAAGGCATCCCAAGGGGAGTACAAAAGTGCAACAACATGGCAGCTTTCACAGCTTTTTCCTTGGCACCATCCCTATACCTAGGCTGATTTATCTGCCTAGGGTTAGGGTTAGGGTTCAGCCTAGGGCTTGGATTTCTTTAACCAGGAAGCCCTGAGTTCCAGGCTTACTTCATCTGCCAAAGGCATCCCAAAGGGAGTGCAGAAGTGCCACAACATGGCTGCTTTCACGGCTTTTCCCTTAGGAAGAACCCTAATACCCGGCTGATTTACCTTCCTAGGGTTACTGTTAGGCTTAGGCCTAGGACTTTTAAAACCAGGAAGCCCTGGGCTCCAGGCACACTGCAGCTGCAAAAGGCATCCCAAGGAGAGCGCAAAAGTGACGCAACTTGGCTGCCACCACTGATATTTCCATGAGACCATCCCGAACCATAGGCTGATTTTCCTTCCTAGGCTTAAGGTTTGAGTTACGCCTAGGGTAAGGGTTCTATTAACCAGAAAGCCCTGAGTTCCAAGAACACAGCAGCTGCGAAGGACTAGCCAAAAAGAGCGCAAAAGTACCACAACATGCCTGCCTCCACAGCATTTTCCTTGGGGACATGCCTAATTCCTGGCTGATTTGCCTTTCTCGTCTTAGGGTTGGGGTTCGGCCTAGGGCTAGGATTTTTAAAAGCAGGAAGCCCTGAGTTCCAGGCACACTGGAGCTGTGAAAGGCATCCAAAAGGGAGTGCAAAAGTGCCACAACATGGCTGCTTTCACGGCTTTTTCCTTGGCAAGAAGCCTAACACCAGGCTGATTTGCCTTCCCAGGGTTACTGTTAGGCTTAGGCCTAGGGCTAGGATTTTTAAAACTAGGAAGCCCTGGGCTCCAGGCACACTGCAGCTGTTCAAGGCATCCCAAGGGGAGTACAAAAGTGCAACAACATGGCAGCTTTCACAGCTTTTTCCTTGGCACCATCCCTATACCTAGGCTGATTTATCTGCCTAGGGTTAGGGTTAGGGTTCAGCCTAGGGCTTGGATTTCTTTAACCAGGAAGCCCTGAGTTCCAGGCTTACTTCATCTGCCAAAGGCATCCCAAAGGGAGTGCAGAAGTGCCACAACATGGCTGCTTTCACGGCTTTTTCCTTGGCAAGAAGCCTAACATCAGGCTGATTTACTTTCCCAGGGTTACTGTTAGGCTTAGGCCTAGGGCTAGGATTTTTGAAACTAGGAAGCCCTTAGCTCCAGGCACACTGCAGCTGTTCAAGGCATCCCAAGGGGAGTACAAAAGTGCAACAACATGGCAGCTTTCACAGCTTTTTCCTTGGCACCATCCCTATACCTGGGCTGATTTATCTGCCTAGGGTTAGGGTTAGGGTTCAGCCTAGGGCTTGAATTTTTTAACCAGGAAGCCCTGAGTTCCAGGCTTACTTCATCTGCCAAAGGCATCCCAAAGGGAGTGCAGAAGTGCCACAACATGGCTGCTTTCACGGCTTTTCCCTTAGCAAGAACCCTAATACCCGGCTGATTTACCTTCCTAGGGTTACTGTTAGGCTTAGGCCTAGGACTTTTAAAACCAGGAAGCCCTGGGCTCCAGGCACACTGCAGCTGCGAAAGGCATCCCAAGGGGAGCGCAAAAGTGACGCAACTTGGCTGCCACCACTGATATTTCCATGAGACCATCCCGAACCATAGGTTGATTTCCTTCCTAGGCTTAAGGTTTGAGTTACGCCTAGGGTAAGGGTCTATTAACCAGAAAGCCCTGAGTTCCAAGAACACAGCAGCTGCGAAGGACTAGCCAAGAAGAGCGCAAAAGTACCACAACATGCCTGCCTCCACAGCTTTTTCCTTGGGGACATGCCTAATTCCTGGCTGATTTGCCTTTCTCGTCTTAGGGTTGGGGTTCGGCCTAGGGCTAGGATTTTTAAAATCAGGAAGCCCTGAGTTCCAGGCACACTGCAGCTGTGAAAGGCATCCAAAAGGGAGTGCAAAAGTGCCACAACATGGCTGCTTTCACGGCTTTTTCCTTGGCAAGAAGCCTAACACCAGGCTGACATACTTTCCCAGGGTTACTGTTAGGCTTAGGCCTAGGGCTAGGATTTTTGAAACTAGGAAGCCCTGGGCTCCAGGCACACTGCAGCTGTTCAAGGCATCCAAGGGGAGTACAAAAGTGCAACAACATGGCAGCTTTCACAGCTTTTTCCTTGGCACCATCCCTATACCTAGGCTGATTTATCTGCCTAGGGTTAGGGTTAGGGTTCAGCCTAGGGCTTGGATTTCTTTAACCAGGAAGCCCTGAGTTCCAGGCTTACTTCATCTGCCAAAGGCATCCCAAAGGGAGTGCAGAAGTGCCACAACATGGCTGCTTTCACGGCTTTTCCCTTAGGAAGAACCCTAATACCCGGCTGATTTACCTTCCTAGGGTTACTGTTAGGCTTAGGCCTAGGACTTTTAAAACCAGGAAGCCCTGGGCTCCAGGCACACTGCAGCTGCAAAAGGCATCCCAAGGGGAGCGCAAAAGTGACGCAACTTGGCTGCCACCACTGATATTTCCATGAGACCATCCCGAACCATAGGCTGATTTTCCTTCCTAGGGTTAAGGTTTGAGTTACGCCTAGGGTAAGGGTTCTATTAACCAGAAAGCCCTGAGTTCCAAGAACACAGCAGCTGCGAAGGACTAGCCAAGAAGAGCGCAAAAGTACCACAACATGCCTGCCTCCACAGCTTTTTCCTTGGGACATGCCTAATTCCTGGCTGATTTGCCTTTCTCGTCTTAGGGTTGGGGTTCGGCCTAGGGCTAGGATTTTTAAAAGCAGGAAGCCCTGAGTTCCAGGCACACTGGAGCTGTGAAAGGCATCCAAAAGGGAGTGCAAATGTGCCACAACATGGCTGTTTCACGGCTTTTTCCTTGGCAAGAAGCCTAAAATCAGGCTGATTTACTTTCCCAGGGTTACTGTTAGGCTTAGGCCTAGGGCTAGGATTTTTGAAACTAGGAAGCCCTTAGCTCCAGGCACACTGCAGCTGTTCAAGGCATCCCAAGGGGAGTACAAAAGTGCAACAACATGGCAGCTTTCACAGCTTTTTCCTTGGCACCATCCCTATACCTGGGCTGATTTATCTGCCTAGGGTTAGGGTTAGGGTTCAGCCTAGGGCTTGAATTTTTTTAACCAGGAAGCCCTGAGTTCCAGGCTTACTTCATCTGCCAAAGGCATCCCAAAGGGAGTGCAGAAGTGCCACAACATGGCTGCTTTCACGGCTTTTCCCTTAGCAAGAACCCTAATACCCGGCTGATTTACCTTCCTAGGGTTACTGTTAGGCTTAGGCCTAGGACTTTTAAAACCAGGAAGCCCTGGGCTCCAGGCACACTGCAGCTGCGAAAGGCATCCCAAGGGGAGCGCAAAAGTGACGCAACTTGGCTGCCACCACTGATATTTCCATGAGACCATCCCGAACCATAGGTTGATTTTCCTTCCTAGGGTTAAGGTTTGAGTTACGCCTAGGGTAAGGGTCTATTAACCAGAAAGCCCTGAGTTCCAAGAACACAGCAGCTGCGAAGGACTAGCCAAGAAGAGCGCAAAAGTACCACAACATGCCTGCCTCCACAGCTTTTTCCTTGGGGACATGCCTAATTCCTGGCTGATTTGCCTTTCTCGTCTTAGGGTTGGGGTTCGGCCTAGGGCTAGGATTTTTAAAATCAGGAAGCCCTGAGTTCCAGGCACACTGCAGCTGTGAAAGGCATCCAAAAGGGAGTGCAAAAGTGCCACAACATGGCTGCTTTCACGGCTTTTTCCTTGGCAAGAAGCCTAACACCAGGCTGACATACTTTCCCAGGGTTACTGTTAGGCTTAGGCCTAGGGCTAGGATTTTTGAAACTAGGAAGCCCTGGGCTCCAGGCACACTGCAGCTGTTCAAGGCATCCCAAGGGGAGTACAAAAGTGCAACAACATGGCAGCTTTCACAGCTTTTTCCTTGGCACCATCCCTATACCTAGGCTGATTTATCTGCCTAGGGTTAGGGTTAGGGTTCAGCCTAGGGCTTGGATTTCTTTAACCAGGAAGCCCTGAGTTCCAGGCTTACTTCATCTGCCAAAGGCATCCCAAAGGGAGTGCAGAAGTGCCACAACATGGCTGCTTTCACGGCTTTTCCCTTAGGAAGAACCCTAATACCCGGCTGATTTACCTTCCTAGGGTTACTGTTAGGCTTAGGCCTAGGACTTTTAAAACCAGGAAGCCCTGGGCTCCAGGCACACTGCAGCTGCAAAAGGCATCCCAAGGGGAGCGCAAAAGTGACGCAACTTGGCTGCCACCACTGATATTTCCATGAGACCATCCCGAACCATAGGCTGATTTTCCTTCCTAGGGTTAAGGTTTGAGTTACGCCTAGGGTAAGGGTTCTATTAACCAGAAAGCCCTGAGTTCCAAGAACACAGCAGCTGCGAAGGACTAGCCAAGAAGAGCGCAAAAGTACCACAACATGCCTGCCTCCACAGCTTTTTCCTTGGGGACATGCCTAATTCCTGGCTGATTTGCCTTTCTCGTCTTAGGGTTGGGGTTCGGCCTAGGGCTAGGATTTTTAAAAGCAGGAAGCCCTGAGTTCCAGGCACACTGGAGCTGTGAAAGGCATCCAAAAGGGAGTGCAAATGTGCCACAACATGGCTGTTTCACGGCTTTTTCCTTGGCAAGAAGCCTAAAATCAGGCTGATTTACTTTCCCAGGGTTACTGTTAGGCTTAGGCCTAGGGCTAGGATTTTTGAAACTAGGAAGCCCTTAGCTCCAGGCACACTGCAGCTGTTCAAGGCATCCCAAGGGGAGTACAAAAGTGCAACAACATGGCAGCTTTCACAGCTTTTTCCTTGGCACCATCCCTATACCTAGGCTGATTTATCTGCCTAGGGTTAGGGTTAGGGTTCAGCCTAGGGCTTGGATTTCTTTAACCAGGAAGCCCTGAGTTCCAGGCTTACTTCATCTGCCAAAGGCATCCCAAAGGGAGTGCAGAAGTGCCACAACATGGCTGCTTTCACGGCTTTTTCCTTGGCAAGAAGCCTAACACCAGGCTGACATACTTTCCCAGGGTTACTGTTAGGCTTAGGCCTAGGGCTAGGATTTTTGAAACTAGGAAGCCCTTAGCTCCAGGCACACTGCAGCTGTTCAAGGCATCCCAAGGGGAGTACAAAAGTGCAACAACATGGCAGCTTTCACAGCTTTTCCTTGGCACCATCCCTATACCTAGGCTGATTTATCTGCCTAGGGTTAGGGTTAGGGTTCAGCCTAGGGCTTGGATTTCTTTAACCAGGAAGCCCTGAGTTCCAGGCTTACTTCATCTGCCAAAGGCATCCCAAAGGGAGTGCAGAAGTGCCACAACATGGCTGCTTTCACGGCTTTTCCCTTAGGAAGAACCCTAATACCCGGCTGATTTACCTTCCTAGGGTTACTGTTAGGCTTAGGCCTAGGACTTTTAAAACCAGGAAGCCCTGGGCTCCAGGCACACTGCAGCTGCAAAAGGCATCCCAAGGGGAGCGCAAAAGTGACGCAACTTGGCTGCCACCACTGATATTTCCATGAGACCATCCCGAACCATAGGTTGATTTTCCTTCCTAGGGTTAAGGTTTGAGTTACGCCTAGGGTAAGGGTTCTATTAACCAGCAAGCCCTGAGTTCCAAGAACACAGCAGCTGCGAAGGACTAGCCAAGAAGAGCGCAAAAGTACCACAACATGCCTGCCTCCACAGCATTTTCCTTGGGGACATGCCTAATTCCTGGCTGATTTGCCTTTCTCGTCTTAGGGTTGGGGTTCGGCCTAGGGCTAGGATTTTTAAAAGCAGGAAGCCCTGAGTTCCAGGCACACTGCAGCTGTGAAAGGCATCCAAAAGGGAGTGCAAAAGTGCCACAACATGGCTGCTTTCACGGCTTTTTCCTTGGCAAGAAGCCTAACACCAGGCTGATTTGCCTTCCCAGGGTTACTGTTAGGCTTAGGCCTAGGGCTAGGATTTTTAAAACTAGGAAGCCCTGGGCTCCAGGCACACTGCAGCTGTTCAAGGCATCCCAAGGGGAGTACAAAAGTGCAACAACATGGCAGCTTTCACAGCTTTTTCCTTGGCACCATCCCTATACCTAGGCTGATTTATCTGCCTAGGGTTAGGGTTAGGGTTCAGCCTAGGGCTTGGATTTCTTTAACCAGGAAGCCCTGAGTTCCAGGCTTACTTCATCTGCCAAAGGCATCCCAAAGGGAGTGCAGAAGTGCCACAACATGGCTGCTTTCACGGCTTTTTCCTTGGCAAGAAGCCTAACATCAGGCTGATTTACTTTCCCAGGGTTACTGTTAGGCTTAGGCCTAGGGCTAGGATTTTTGAAACTAGGAAGCCCTTAGCTCCAGGCACACTGCAGCTGTTCAAGGCATCCCAAGGGGAGTACAATAGTGCAACAACATGGCAGCTTTCACAGCTTTTTCCTTGGCACCATCCCTATACCTGGGCTGATTTATCTGCCTAGGGTTAGGGTTAGGGTTCAGCCTAGGGCTTGAATTTTTTTAACCAGGAAGCCCTGAGTTCCAGGCTTACTTCATCTGCCAAAGGCATCCCAAAGGGAGTGCAGAAGTGCCACAACATGGCTGCTTTCACGGCTTTTCCCTTAGGAAGAACCCTAATACCCGGCTGATTTACCTTCCTAGGGTTACTGTTAGGCTTAGGCCTAGGACTTTTAAAACCAGGAAGCCCTGGGCTCCAGGCACACTGCAGCTGCGAAAGGCATCTCAAGGGGAGCGCAAAAGTGACGCAACTTGGCTGCCACCACTGATATTTCCATGAGACCATCCCGAACCATAGGTGGATTTTCCTTCCTAGGGTTAAGGTTTGAGTTACGCCTAGGGTAAGGGTCTATTAACCAGAAAGCCCTGAGTTCCAAGAACACAGCAGCTGCGAAGGACTAGCCAAGAAGAGCGCAAAAGTACCACAACATGCCTGCCTCCACAGCTTTTTCCTTGGGGACATGCCTAATTCCTGGCTGATTTGCCTTTCTCGTCTTAGGGTTGGGGTTCGGCCTAGGGCTAGGATTTTTAAAATCAGGAAGCCCTGAGTTCCAGGCACACTGCAGCTGTGAAAGGCATCCAAAAGGGAGTGCAGAAGTGCCACAACATGGCTGCTTTCACGGCTTGTTCCTTGGCAAGACGCCTAACACCAGGCTGACTTACCTTCCCAGGGTTACTATTAGGCTTAGGCCTAGGGCTAGGATTTTTAAAACTAGGAAGCCCTTAGCTCCAGGCACACTGCAGCTGTTCAAGGCATCCCAAGGGGAGTACAAAAGTGCAACAACATGGCAGCTTTCACAGCTTTTTCCTTGGCACCATCCCTATACCTAGGCTGATTTATCTGCCTAGGGTTAGGGTTAGGGTTCAGCCTAGGGCTTGGATTTCTTTAACCAGGAAGCCCTGAGTTCCAGGCTTACTTCATCTGCCAAAGGCATCCCAAAGGGAGTGCAGAAGTGCCACAACATGGCTACTTTCATGGCTTTTCCCTTAGGAAGAACCCTAATACCCGGCTGATTTACCTTCCTAGGGTTACTGTTAGGCTTAGGCCTAGGACTTTTAAAACCAGGAAGCCCTGGGCTCCAGGCACACTGCAGCTGCAAAAGGCATCCCAAGGAGAGCGCAAAAGTGACGCAACTTGGCTGCCACCACTGATATTTCCATGAGACCATCCCGAACCATAGGCTGATTTTCCTTCCTAGGGTTAAGGTTTGAGTTACGCCTAGGGTAAGGGTTCTATTAACCAGCAAGCCCTGAGTTCCAAGAACACAGCAGCTGCGAAGGACTAGCCAAGAAGAGCGCAAAAGTACCACAACATGCCTGCCTCCACAGCTTTTTCCTTGGGGACATGCCTAATTCCTGGCTGATTTGCCTTTCTCGTCTTAGGGTTGGGGTTCGGCCTAGGGCTAGGATTTTTAAAATCAGGAAGCCCTGACTTCCAGGCACACTGGAGCTGTGAAAGGCATCCAAAAGGGAGTGCAAAAGTGCCACAACATGGCTGCTTTCACGGCTTTTTCCTTGGCAAGAAGCCTAACATCAGGCTGATTTACTTTCCCAGGGTTACTGTTAGGCTTAGGCCTAGGGCTAGGATTTTTGAAACTAGGAAGCCCTTAGCTCCAGGCACACTGCAGCTGTTCAAGGCATCCCAAGGGGAGTACAAAAGTGCAACAACATGGCAGCTTTCACAGCTTTTTCCTTGGCACCATCCCTATACCTAGGCTGATTTATCTGCCTAGGGTTAGGGTTAGGGTTCAGCCTAGGGCTTGGATTTCTTTAACCAGGAAGCCCTGAGTTCCAGGCTTACTTCATCTGCCAAAGGCATCCCAAAGGGAGTGCAGAAGTGCCACAACATGGCTGCTTTCACGGCTTTTTCCTTGGCAAGAAGCCTAACATCAGGCTGATTTACTTTCCCAGGGTTACTGTTAGGCTTAGGCCTAGGGCTAGGATTTTTGAAACTAGGAAGCCCTTAGCTCCAGGCACACTGCAGCTGTTCAAGGCATCCCAAGGGGAGTACAAAAGTGCAACAACATGGCAGCTTTCACAGCTTTTTCCTTGGCACCATCCCTATACCTGGGCTGATTTATCTGCCTAGGGTTAGGGTTAGGGTTCAGCCTAGGGCTTGAATTTTTTTTACCAGGAAGCCCTGAGTTCCAGGCTTACTTCATCTGCCAAAGGCATCCCAAAGGGAGTGCAGAAGTGCCACAACATGGCTGCTTTCACGGCTTTTCCCTTAGGAAGAACCCTAATACCCGGCTGATTTACCTTCCTAGGGTTACTGTTAGGCTTAGGCCTAGGACTTTTAAAACCAGGAAGCCCTGGGCTCCAGGCACACTGCAGCTGCGAAAGGCATCCCAAGGGGAGCGCAGAAGTGACGCAACTTGGCTGCCACCACTGATATTTCCATGAGACCATCCCGAACCATAGGCTGATTTTCCTTCCTAGGGTTAAGGTTTGAGTTACGCCTAGGGTAAGGGTTCTATTAACCAGAAAGCCCTGAGTTCCAAGAACACAGCAGCTGCGAAGGACTAGCCAAGAAGAGCGCAAAAGTACCACAACATGCCTGCCTCCACAGCTTTTTCCTTGGGGACATGCCTAATTCCTGGCTGATTTGCCTTTCTCGTCTTAGGGTTGGGGTTCGGCCTAGGGCTAGGATTTTTAAAAGCAGGAAGCCCTGAGTTCCAGGCACACTGGAGCTGTGAAAGGCATCCAAAAGGGAGTGCAGAAGTGCCACAACATGGCTGCTTTCACGGCTTGTTCCTTGGCAAGACGCCTAACACCAGGCTGACTTACCTTCCCAGGGTTACTATTAGGCTTAGGCCTAGGGCTAGGATTTTTAAAACTAGGAAGCCCTTAGCTCCAGGCACACTGCAGCTGTTCAAGGCATCCCAAGGGGAGTACAAAAGTGCAACAACATGGCAGCTTTCACAGCTTTTTCCTTGGCACCATCCCTATACCTAGGCTGATTTATCTGCCTAGGGTTAGGGTTAGGGTTCAGCCTAGGGCTTGAATTTCTTTAACCAGGAAGCCCTGAGTTCCAGGCTTACTTCATCTGCCAAAGGCATCCCAAAGGGAGTGCAGAAGTGCCACAACATGGCTGCTTTCACGGCTTTTCCCTTAGGAAGAACCCTAATACCCGGCTGATTTACCTTCCTAGGGTTACTGTTAGGCTTAGGCCTAGGACTTTTAAAACCAGGAAGCCCTGGGCTCCAGGCACACTGCAGCTGCAAAAGGCATCCCAAGGGGAGCGCAAAAGTGACGCAACTTGGCTGCCACCACTGATATTTCCATGAGACCATCCCGAACCATAGGCTGATTTTCCTTCCTAGGGTTAAGGTTTGAGTTACGCCTAGGGTAAGGGTCTATTAACCAGAAAGCCCTGAGTTCCAAGAACACAGCAGCTGCGAAGGACTAGCCAAGAAGAGCGCAAAAGTACCACAACATGCCTGCCTCCACAGCTTTTTCCTTGGGGACATGCCTAATTCCTGGCTGATTTGCCTTTCTCGTCTTAGGGTTGGGGTTCGGCCTAGGGCTAGGATTTTTAAAAGCAGGAAGCCCTGAGTTCCAGGCACACTGGAGCTGTGAAAGGCATCCAAAAGGGAGTGCAAAAGTGCCACAACATGGCTGCTTTCACGGCTTTTTCCTTGGCAAGAAGCCTAACACCAGGCTGATTTGCCTTCCCAGGGTTACTGTTAGGCTTAGGCCTAGGGCTAGGATTTTTAAAACTAGGAAGCCCTGGGCTCCAGGCACACTGCAGCTGTTCAAGGCATCCCAAGGGGAGTACAAAAGTGCAACAACATGGCAGCTTTCACAGCTTTTTCCTTGGCACCATCCCTATACCTAGGCTGATTTATCTGCCTAGGGTTAGGGTTAGGCTTCAGCCTAGGGCTTGAATTTTTTTTAACCAGGAAGCCCTGAGTTCCAGGCTTACTTCATCTGCCAAAGGCATCCCAAAGGGAGTGCAGAAGTGCCACAACATGGCTGCTTTCACGGCTTTTCCCTTAGGAAGAACCCTAATACCCGGCTGATTTACCTTCCTAGGGTTACTGTTAGGCTTAGGCCTAGGACTTTTAAAACCAGGAAGCCCTGGGCTCCAGGCACACTGCAGCTGCAAAAGGCATCCCAAGGAGAGCGCAAAAGTGACGCAACTTGGCTGCCACCACTGATATTTCCATGAGACCATCCCGAACCATAGGCTGATTTTCCTTCCTAGGGTTAAGGTTTGAGTTACGCCTAGGGTAAGGGTTCTATTAACCAGCAAGCCCTGAGTTCCAAGAACACAGCAGCTGCGAAGGACTAGCCAAGAAGAGCGCAAAAGTACCACAACATGCCTGCCTCCACAGCTTTTTCCTTGGGGACATGCCTAATTCCTGGCTGATTTGCCTTTCTCGTCTTAGGGTTGGGGTTCGGCCTAGGGCTAGGATTTTTAAAATCAGGAAGCCCTGAGTTCCAGGCACACTGGAGCTGTGAAAGGCATCCAAAAGGGAGTGCAAAAGTGCCACAACATGGCTGCTTTCACGGCTTTTTCCTTGGCAAGAAGCCTAACATCAGGCTGATTTACTTTCCCAGGGTTACTGTTAGGCTTAGGCCTAGGGCTAGGATTTTTGAAACTAGGAAGCCCTTAGCTCCAGGCACACTGCAGCTGTTCAAGGCATCCCAAGGGGAGTACAAAAGTGCAACAACATGGCAGCTTTCACAGCTTTTTCCTTGGCACCATCCCTATACCTAGGCTGATTTATCTGCCTAGGGTTAGGGTTAGGGTTCAGCCTAGGGCTTGGATTTCTTTAACCAGGAAGCCCTGAGTTCCAGGCTTACTTCATCTGCCAAAGGCATCCCAAAGGGAGTGCAGAAGTGCCACAACATGGCTGCTTTCACGGCTTTTTCCTTGGCAAGAAGCCTAACATCAGGCTGATTTACTTTCCCAGGGTTACTGTTAGGCTTAGGCCTAGGGCTAGGATTTTTGAAACTAGGAAGCCCTTAGCTCCAGGCACACTGCAGCTGTTCAAGGCATCCCAAGGGGAGTACAAAAGTGCAACAACATGGCAGCTTTCACAGCTTTTTCCTTGGCACCATCCCTATACCTGGGCTGATTTATCTGCCTAGGGTTAGGGTTAGGGTTCAGCCTAGGGCTTGAATTTTTTTTACCAGGAAGCCCTGAGTTCCAGGCTTACTTCATCTGCCAAAGGCATCCCAAAGGGAGTGCAGAAGTGCCACAACATGGCTGCTTTCACGGCTTTTCCCTTAGGAAGAACCCTAATACCCGGCTGATTTACCTTCCTAGGGTTACTGTTAGGCTTAGGCCTAGGACTTTTAAAACCAGGAAGCCCTGGGCTCCAGGCACACTGCAGCTGCGAAAGGCATCCCAAGGGGAGCGCAAAAGTGACGCAACTTGGCTGCCACCACTGATATTTCCATGAGACCATCCCGAACCATAGGCTGATTTTCCTTCCTAGGGTTAAGGTTTGAGTTACGCCTAGGGTAAGGGTTCTATTAACCAGAAAGCCCTGAGTTCCAAGAACACAGCAGCTGCGAAGGACTAGCCAAGAAGAGCGCAAAAGTACCACAACATGCCTGCCTCCACAGCTTTTTCCTTGGGGACATGCCTAATTCCTGGCTGATTTGCCTTTCTCGTCATAGGGTTGGGGTTCGGCCTAGGGCTAGGATTTTTAAAAGCAGGAAGCCCTGAGTTCCAGGCACACTGGAGCTGTGAAAGGCATCCAAAAGGGAGTGCAAAAGTGCCACAACATGGCTGCTTTCACGGCTTTTTCCTTGGCAAGAAGCCTAACACCAGGCTGACATACTTTCCCAGGGTTGCTGTTAGACTTAGGCCTAGGGCTAGGATTTTTGAAACTAGGAAGCCCTGGGCTCCAGGCACACTGCAGCTGTTCAAGGCATCCCAAGGGGAGTACAAAAGTGCAACAACATGGCAGCTTTCACAGCTTTTTCCTTGGCACCATCCCTATACCTAGGCTGATTTATCTGCCTAGGGTTAGGGTTAGGGTTCAGCCTAGGGCTTGGATTTTTTTAACCAGGAAGCCCTGAGTTCCAGGCTTACTTCATCTGCCAAAGGCATCCCAAAGGGAGTGCAGAAGTGCCACAACATGGCTGCTTTCACGGCTTTTCCCTTAGGAAGAACCCTAATACCCGGCTGATTTACCTTCCTAGGGTTACTGTTAGGCTTAGGCCTAGGACTTTTAAAACCAGGAAGCCCTGGGCTCCAGGCACACTGCAGCTGCAAAAGGCATCCCAAGGGGAGCGCAAAAGTGACGCAACTTGGCTGCCACCACTGATATTTCCATGAGACCATCCCGAACCATAGGTTGATTTTCCTTCCTAGGGTTAAGGTTTGAGTTACGCCTAGGGTAAGGGTCTATTAACCAGAAAGCCCTGAGTTCCAAGAACACAGCAGCTGCGAAGGACTAGCCAAGAAGAGCGCAAAAGTACCACAACATGCCTGCCTCCACAGCTTTTTCCTTGGGGACATGCCTAATTCCTGGCTGATTTGCCTTTCTCGTCTTAGGGTTGGGGTTCGGCCTAGGGCTAGGATTTTTAAAAGCAGGAAGCCCTGAGTTCCAGGCACACTGGAGCTGTGAAAGGCATCCAAAACAGAGTGCAAAAGTGCCACAACATGGCTGCTTTCACGGCTTTTTCCTTGGCAAGAAGCCTAACATCATGCTGATTTACCTTCCCAGGGTTACTGTTAGGCTTAGGCCTAGGGCTAGGATTTTTGAAACTAGGAAGCCCTTAGCTCCAGGCACACTGCAGCTGTTCAAGGCATCCCAAGGGGAGTACAAAAGTGCAACAACATGGCAGCTTTCACAGCTTTTTCCTTGGCAAGAAGCCTAACACCAGGCTGATTTACTTTCCCAGGGTTACTGTTAGGCTTAGGCCTAGGGCTAGGATTTTTGAAACTAGGAGGCCCTTAGCTCCAGGCACACTGCAGCTGTTCAAGGCATCCCAAGGGGAGTACAAAAGTGCAACAACATGGCAGCTTTCACAGCTTTTTCCTTGGCAAGAAGCCTAACACCAGGCTGATTTACTTTCCCAGGGTTACTGTTAGGCTTAGGCCTAGGGCTAGGATTTTTAAAACTAGGAAGCCCTTAGCTCCAGGCACACTGCAGCTTTTCAAGGCATCCCAAGGGGAGTACAAAAGTGCAACAACATGGCAGCTTTCACAGCTTTTTCCTTGGCACCATCCCTATACCTAGGCTGATTTATCTGCCTAGGGTTAGGGTTAGGGTTCAGCCTAGGGCTTGGATTTCTTTAACCAGGAAGCCCTGAGTTCCAGGCTTACTTCATCTGCCAAATGCATCCCAAAGGGAGTGCAGAAGTGCCACAACATGGCTGCTTTCACGGCTTTTTCCTTGGCAAGAAGCCTAACATAAGGCTGATTTACCTTCCCAGGGTTACTGTTAGGCTTAGGCCTAGGGCTAGGATTTTTGAAACTAGGAAGCCCTTAGCTCCAGGCACACTGCAGCTGTTCAAGGCATCCCAAGGGGACTACAAAAGTGCAACAACATGGCTGCTTTCACGGCTTTTCCCTTAGGAAGAACCCTAATACCCGGCTGATTTACCTTCCTAGGGTTACTGTTAGGCTTAGGCCTAGGACTTTTAAAACCAGGAAGCCCTGGGCTCCAGGCACACTGCAGCTGTGAAAGGCATCCCAAGGGGAGCGCAAAAGTGACGCAACTTGGCTGCCACCACTGATATTTCCATGAGACCATCCCGAACCATAGGTTGATTTTCCTTCCTAGGGTTAAGGTTTGAGTTACGCCTAGGGTAAGGGTTCTATTAACCAGAAAGCCCTGAGTCCCAAGAACACAGCAGCTGCGAAGGACTAGCCAAGAAGAGCGCAAAAGTACCACAACATGCCTGCCTCCACAGCTTTTTCCTTGGGGACATGCCTAATTCCTGGCTGATTTGCCTTTCTCGTCTTAGGGTTGGGGTTCGGCCTAGGGCTAGGATTTTTAAAATCAGGAAGCCCTGAGTTCCAGGCACACTGGAGCTGTGAAAGGCATCCAAAAGGGAGTGCAAAAGTGCCACAACATGGCTGCTTTCACGGCTTTTTCCTTGGCAAGAAGCCTAACATCAGGCTGATTTACTTTCCCAGGGTTACTGTTAGGCTTAGGCCTAGGGCTAGGATTTTTGAAACTAGGAAGCCCTTAGCTCCAGGCACACTGCAGCTGTTCAAGGCATCCCAAGGGGAGTACAAAAGTGCAACAACATGGCAGCTTTCACAGCTTTTTCCTTGGCACCATCCCTATACCTAGGCTGATTTATCTGCCTAGGGTTAGGGTTAGGGTTCAGCCTAGGGCTTGGATTTCTTTAACCAGGAAGCCCTGAGTTCCAGGCTTACTTCATCTGCCAAAGGCATCCCAAAGGGAGTGCAGAAGTGCCACAACATGGCTGCTTTCACGGCTTTTACCTTGGCAAGAAGCCTAACATCAGGCTGATTTACTTTCCCAGGGTTACTGTTAGGCTTAGGCCTAGGGCTAGGATTTTTGAAACTAGGAAGCCCTTAGCTCCAGTCACACTGCAGCTGCGAAAGGCATCCAAAGGGGAGCGCAAAAGTGACGCAACTTGGCTGCCACCACTGATATTTCCATGAGACCATCCCGAACCATAGGCTGATTTTCCTTCCTAGGGTTAATGTTTGAGTTACGCCTTGGGTAAGGGTTCTATTAACCAGAAAGCCCTGAGTTCCAAGAACACAGCAGCTGCGAAGGACTAGCCAAGAAGAGCGCAAAAGTACCACAACATGCCTGCCTCCACAGCTTTTTCCTTGGGGACATGCCTAATTCCTGGCTGATTTGCCTTTCTCGTCATAGGGTTGGGGTTCGGCCTAGGGCTAGGATTTTTAAAAGCAGGAAGCCCTGAGTTCCAGGCACACTGGAGGTGTGAAAGGCATCCAAAAGGGAGTGCAGAAGTGCCACAACATGGCTGCTTTCACGGCTTGTTCCTTGGCAAGACGCCTAACACCAGGCTGACTTACCTTCCCAGGGTTACTATTAGGCTTAGGCCTAGGGCTACGATTTTTAAAACTAGGAAGCCCTTAGCTCCAGGCACACTGCAGCTGTTCAAGGCATCCCAAGGGGAGTACAAAAGTGCAACAACATGGCAGCTTTCACAGCTTTTTCCTTGGCACCATCCCTATACCTAGGCTGATTTATCTGCCTAGGGTTAGGGTTAGGGTTCAGCCTAGGGCTTGAATTTCTTTAACCAGGAAGCCCTGAGTTCCAGGCTTACTTCATCTGCCAAAGGCATCCCAAAGGGAGTGCAGAAGTGCCACAACATGGCTGCTTTCACGGCTTTTCCCTTAGGAAGAACCCTAATACCCGGCTGATTTACCTTCCTAGGGTTACTGTTAGGCTTAGGCCTAGGACTTTTAAAACCAGGAAGCCCTGGGCTCCAGGCACACTGCAGCTGCGAAAGGCATCCCAAGGGGAGCGCAAAAGTGACGCAACTTGGCTGCCACCACTGATATTTCCATGAGACCATCCCGAACCATAGGTTGATTTTCCTTCCTAGGGTTAAGGTTTGAGTTACGCCTAGGGTAAGGGTCTATTAACCAGAAAGCCCTGAGTTCCAAGAACACAGCAGCTGCGAAGGACTACCCAAGAAGAGCGCAAAAGTAGCACAACATGCCTGCCTCCACAGCTTTTTCCTTGGGGACATGCCTAATTCCTGGCTGATTTGCCTTTCTCGTCATAGGGTTGCGGTTCGGCCTAGGGCCAGGATTTTTAAAAGCAGGAAGCCCTGAGTTCCAGGCACACTGCAGCTGTGAAAGGCATCCAAAAGGGAGTGCAAAAGTGCCACAACATGGCTGCTTTCACGGCTTTTTCCTTGGCAAGAAGCCTAACACCAGGCTGATTTACTTTCCCAGGGTTACTGTTAGGCTTAGGCCTAGGGCTAGGATTTTTGAAACTAGGAAGCCCTTAGCTCCAGGCACACTGCAGCTGTTCAAGGCATCCCAAGGGGAGTACAAAAGTGCAACAACATGGCAGCTTTCACAGCTTTTTCCTTGGCACCATCCCTATACCTAGGCTGATTTATCTGCCTAGGGTTAGGGTTAGGGTTCAGCCTAGGGCTTGGATTTCTTTAACCAGGAAGCCCTGAGTTCCAGGCTTACTTCATCTGCCAAAGGCATCCCAAAGGGAGTGCAGAAGTGCCACAACATGGCTGCTTTCACGGCTTTTTCCTTGGCAAGAAGCCTAACATAAGGCTGATTTACCTTCCTAGGGTTACTGTTAGGCTTAGGCCTAGGGCTAGGATTTTTGAAACTAGGAAGCCCTTAGCTCCAGGCACACTGCAGCTGTTCAAGGCATCCCAAGGGGACTACAAAAGTGCAACAACATGGCTGCTTTCACGCCTTTTCCCTTAGGAAGAACCCTAATACCCGGCTGATTTACCTTCCTAGGGTTACTGTTAGGCTTAGGCCTAGGACTTTTAAAACCAGGAAGCCCTGGGCTCCAGGCACACTGCAGCTGCGAAAGGCATCCAAAGGGGAGCGCAAAAGTGACGCAACTTGGCTGCCACCACTGATATTTCCATGAGACCATCCCGAACCATAGGTTGATTTTCCTTCCTAGGGTTAAGGTTTGAGTTACGCCTAGGGTAAGGGTTCTATTAACCAGAAAGCCCTGAGTTCCAAGAACACAGCAGCTGCGAAGGACTAGCCAAGAAGAGCGCAAAAGTACCACAACATGCCTGCCTCCACAGCTTTTTCCTTGGGGACATGCCTAATTCCTGGCTGATTTGCCTTTCTCATCATAGGGTTGGGGTTCGGCCTAGGGCTAGGATTTTTAAAATCAGGAAGCCCTGAGTTCCAGGCACACTGGAGCTGTGAAAGGCATCCAAAAGGGAGTGCAGAAGTGCCACAACATGGCTGCTTTCACGGCTTTTTCCTTGGCAAGAAGCCTAACATCAGGCTGATTTACTTTCCCAGGGTTACTGTTAGGCTTAGGCCTAGGGCTAGGATTTTTGAAACTAGGAAGCCCTTAGCTCCAGGCACACTGCAGCTGTTCAAGGCATCCCAAGGGGAGTACAAAAGTGCAACAACATGGCAGCTTTCACAGCTTTTTCCTTGGCACCATCCCTATACCTAGGCTGATTTATCTGCCTAGGGTTAGGGTTAGGGTTCAGCCTAGGGCTTGGATTTCTTTAACCAGGAAGCCCTGAGTTCCAGGCTTACTTCATCTGCCAAAGGCATCCCAAAGGGAGTGCAGAAGTGCCACAACATGGCTGCTTTCACGGCTTTTTCCTTGGCAAGAAGCCTAACATCAGGCTGATTTACTTTCCCAGGGTTACTGTTAGGCTTAGGCCTAGGGCTAGGATTTTTGAAACTAGGAAGCCCTTAGCTCCAGGCACACTGCAGCTGTTCAAGGCATCCCAAGGGGAGTACAAAAGTGCAACAACATGGCAGCTTTCACAGCTTTTTCCTTGGCACCATCCCTATACCTGGGCTGATTTATCTGCCTAGGGTTAGGGTTAGGGTTCAGCCTAGGGCTTGAATTTTTTTTACCAGGAAGCCCTGAGTTCCAGGCTTACTTCATCTGCCAAAGGCATCCCAAAGGGAGTGCAGAAGTGCCACAACATGGCTGCTTTCACGGCTTTTCCCTTAGGAAGAACCCTAATACCCGGCTGATTCACCTTCCTAGGGTTACTGTTAGGCTTAGGCCTAGGACTTTTAAAACCAGGAAGCCCTGGGCTCCAGGCACACTGCAGCTGCAAAAGGCATCCCAAGGGGAGCGCAAAAGTGACGCAACTTGGCTGCCACCACTGATATTTCCATGAGACCATCCCGAACCATAGGTTGATTTTCCTTCCTAGGGTTAAGGTTTGAGTTACGCCTAGGGTAAGGGTCTATTAACCAGAAAGCCCTGAGTTCCAAGAACACAGCAGCTGCGAAGGACTAGCCAAGAAGAGCGCAAAAGTACCACAACATGCCTGCCTCCACAGCTTTTTCCTTGGGGACATGCCTAATTCCTGGCTGATTTGCCTTTCTCGTCTTAGGGTTGGGGTTCGGCCTAGGGCTAGGATTTTTAAAAGCAGGAAGCCCTGAGTTCCAGGCACACTGCAGCTGTGAAAGGCATCCAAAAGGGAGTGCAAAAGTGCCACAACATGGCTGCTTTCACGGCTTTTTCCTTGGCAAGAAGCCTAACACCAGGCTGATTTGCCTTCCCAGGGTTACTGTTAGGCTTAGGCCTAGGGCTAGGATTTTTAAAACTAGGAAGCCCTGGGCTCCAGGCACACTGCAGCTGTTCAAGGCATCCCAAGGGGAGTACAAAAGTGCAACAACATGGCAGCTTTCACAGCTTTTTCCTTGGCACCATCCCTATACCTAGGCTGATTTATCTGCCTAGGGTTAGGGTTAGGCTTCAGCCTAGGGCTTGAATTTTTTTTAACCAGGAAGCCCTGAGTTCCAGGCTTACTTCATCTGCCAAAGGCATCCCAAAGGGAGTGCAGAAGTGCCACAACATGGCTGCTTTCACGGCTTTTCCCTTAGGAAGAACCCTAATACCCGGCTGATTTACCTTCCTAGGGTTACTGTTAGGCTTAGGCCTAGGACTTTTAAAACCAGGAAGCCCTGGGCTCCAGGCACACTGCAGCTGTGAAAGGCATCCCAAGGGCAGCGCAAAAGTGACGCAACTTGGCTGCCACCACTGATATTTCCATGAGACCATCCCGAACCATAGGATGATTTTCCTTCCTAGGGTTAAGGTTTGAGTTACGCCTAGGGTAAGGGTTCTATTAACCAGAAAGCCCTGAGTTCCAAGAACACAGCAGCTGCGAAGGACTAGCCAAGAAGAGCGCAAAAGTACCACAACATGCCTGCCTCCACAGCTTTTTCCTTGGGGACATGCCTAATTCCTGGCTGATTTGCCTTTCTCGTCTTAGGGTTGGGGTTCGGCCTAGGGCTAGGATTTTTAAAAGCAGGAAGCCCTGAGTTCCAGGCACACTGGAGCTGTGAAAGGCATCCAAAAGGGAGTGCAAAAGTGCCACAACATGGCTGCTTTCACGGCTTTTTCCTTGGCAAGAAGCCTAACATCAGGCTGATTTACTTTCCCAGGGTTACTGTTAGGCTTAGGCCTAGGGCTAGGATTTTTGAAACTAGGAAGCCCTGGGCTCCAGGCACACTGCAGCTGTTCAAGGCATCCCAAGGGGAGTACAAAAGTGCAACAACATGGCAGCTTTCACAGCTTTTTCCTTGGCACCATCCCTATACCTAGGCTGATTTATCTGCCTAGGGTTAGGGTTAGGGTTCAGCCTAGGGCTTGGATTTCTTTAACCAGGAAGCCCTGAGTTCCAGGCTTACTTCATCTGCCAAAGGCATCCCAAAGGGAGTGCAGAAGTGCCACAACATGGCTGCTTTCACGGCTTTTTCCTTGGCAAGAAGCCTAACATCAGGCTGATTTACTTTCCCAGGGTTACTGTTAGGCTTAGGCCTAGGGCTAGGATTTTTGAAACTAGGAAGCCCTTAGCTCCAGGCACACTGCAGCTGTTCAAGGCATCCCAAGGGGAGTACAAAAGTGCAACAACATGGCAGCTTTCACAGCTTTTTCCTTGGCACCATCCCTATACCTGGGCTGATTTATCTGCCTAGGGTTAGGGTTAGGGTTCAGCCTAGGGCTTGAATTTTTTTTACCAGGAAGCCCTGAGTTCCAGGCTTACTTCATCTGCCAAAGGCATCCCAAAGGGAGTGCAGAAGTGCCACAACATGGCTGCTTTCACGGCTTTTCCCTTAGGAAGAACCCTAATACCCGGCTGATTTACCTTCCTAGGGTTACTGTTAGGCTTAGGCCTAGGACTTTTAAAACCAGGAAGCCCTGGGCTCCAGGCACACTGCAGCTGCGAAAGGCATCCCAAGGGCAGCGCAAAAGTGACGCAACTTGGCTGCCACCACTGATATTTCCATGAGACCATCCCGAACCATAGGTTGATTTTCCTTCCTAGGGTTAAGGTTTGAGTTACGCCTAGGGTAAGGGTTCTATTAACCAGAAAGCCCTGAGTTCCAAGAACACAGCAGCTGCGAAGGACTAGCCAAGAAGAGCGCAAAAGTACCACAACATGCCTGCCTCCACAGCTTTTTCCTTGGGGACATGCCTAATTCCTGGCTGATTTGCCTTTCTCATCATAGGGTTGGGGTTCGGCCTAGGGCTAGGATTTTTAAAAGCAGGAAGCCCTGAGTTCCAGGCACACTGGAGCTGTGAAAGGCATCCAAAAGGGAGTGCAAAAGTGCCACAACATGGCTGCTTTCACGGCTTTTTCCTTGGCAAGAAGCCTAACACCAGGCTGACATACTTTCCCAGGGTTACTGTTAGGCTTAGGCCTAGGGCTGGGATTTTTGAAACTAGGAAGCCCTGGGCTCCAGGCACACTGCAGCTGTTCAAGGCATCCCAAGGGGAGTACAAAAGTGCAACAACATGGCAGCTTTCACAGCTTTTTCTTTGGCACCATCCCTATACCTAGGCTGATTTATCTGCCTAGGGTTAGGGTTAGGGTTCAGCCTAGGGCTTGGATTTCTTTAACCAGGAAGCCCTGAGTTCCAGGCTTACTTCATCTGCCAAAGGCATCCCAAAGGGAGTGCAGAAGTGCCACAACATGGCTGCTTTCACGGCTTTTCCCTTAGGAAGAACCCTAATACCCGGCTGATTTACCTTCCTAGGGTTACTGTTAGGCTTAGGCCTAGGACTTTTAAAACCAGGAAGCCCTGGGCTCCAGGCACACTGCAGCTGCAAAAGGCATCCCAAGGGGAGCGCAAAAGTGACGCAACTTGGCTGCCACCACTGATATTTCCATGAGACCATCCCGAACCATAGGCTGATTTTCCTTCCTAGGGTTAAGGTTTGAGTTACGCCTAGGGTAAGGGTTCTATTAACCAGCAAGCCCTGAGTTCCAAGAACACAGCAGCTGCGAAGGACTAGCCAAGAAGAGCGCAAAAGTACCACAACATGCCTGCCTCCACAGCTTTTTCCTTGGGGACATGCCTAATTCCTGGCTGATTTGCCTTTCTCGTCTTAGGGTTGGGGTTCGGCCTAGGGCTAGGATTTTTAAAATCAGGAAGCCCTGAGTTCCAGGCACACTGGAGCTGTGAAAGGCATCCAAAAGGGAGTGCAAAAGTGCCACAACATGGCTGCTTTCACGGCTTTTTCCTTGGCAAGAAGCCTAACATCAGGCTGATTTACTTTCCCAGGGTTACTGTTAGGCTTAGGCCTAGGGCTAGGATTTTTGAAACTAGGAAGCCCTTAGCTCCAGGCACACTGCAGCTGTTCAAGGCATCCCAAGGGGAGTACAAAAGTGCAACAACATGGCCGCTTTCACAGCTTTTTCCTTGGCACCATCCCTATACCTAGGCTGATTTAACTGCCTAGGGTTAGGGTTAGGGTTCAGCCTAGGGCTTGAATTTCTTTAACCAGGAAGCCCTGAGTTCCAGGCTTACTTCATCTGCCAAAGGCATCCCAAAGGGAGTGCAGAAGTGCCACAACATGGCTGCTTTCACGGCTTTTCCCTTAGGAAGAACCCTAATACCCGGCTGATTTACCTTCCTAGGGTTACTGTTAGGCTTAGGCCTAGGACTTTTAAAACCAGGAAGCCCTGGGCTCCAGGCACACTGCAGCTGCAAAAGGCATCCCAAGGGGAGCGCAAAAGTGACGCAACTTGGCTGCCACCACTGATATTTCCATGAGACCATCCCGAACCATAGGCTGATTTTCCTTCCTAGGGTTAAGGTTTGAGTTACGCCTAGGGTAAGGGTTCTATTAACCAGAAAGCCCTGAGTTCCAAGAACACAGCAGCTGCGAAGGACTAGCCAAGAAGAGCGCAAAAGTACCACAACATGCCTGCCTCCACAGCTTTTTCCTTGGGGACATGCCTAATTCCTGGCTGATTTGCCTTTCTCGTCTTAGGGTTGGGGTTCGGCCTAGGGCTAGGATTTTTAAAAGCAGGAAGCCCTGAGTTCCAGGCACACTGGAGGTGTGAAAGGCATCCAAAAGGGAGTGCAAAAGTGCCACAACATGGCTGCTTTCACGGCTTTTTCCTTGGCAAGAAGCCTAACATCAGGCTGATTTACTTTCCCAGGGTTACTGTTAGGCTTAGGCCTAGGGCTAGGATTTTTGAAACTAGGAAGCCCTGGGCTCCAGGCACACTGCAGCTGTTCAAGGCATCCCAAGGGGAGTACAAAAGTGCAACAACATGGCAGCTTTCACAGCTTTTTCCTTGGCACCATCCCTATACCTAGGCTGATTTATCTGCCTAGGGTTAGGGTTAGGGTTCAGCCTAGGGCTTGGATTTCTTTAACCAGGAAGCCCTGAGTTCCAGGCTTACTTCATCTGCCAAAGGCATCCCAAAGGGAGTGCAGAAGTGCCACAACATGGCTGCTTTCACGGCTTTTTCCTTGGCAAGAAGCCTAACATCAGGCTGATTTACTTTCCCAGGGTTACTGTTAGGCTTAGGCCTAGGGCTAGGATTTTTGAAACTAGGAAGCCCTTAGCTCCAGGCACACTGCAGCTGTTCAAGGCATCCCAAGGGGAGTACAATAGTGCAACAACATGGCAGCTTTCACAGCTTTTTCCTTGGCACCATCCCTATACCTAGGCTGATTTATCTGCCTAGGGTTAGGGTTAGGGTTCAGCCTAGGGCTTGGATTTCTTTAACCAGGAAGCCCTGAGTTCCAGGCTTACTTCATCTGCCAAAGGCATCCCAAAGGGAGTGCAGAAGTGCCACAACATGGCTGCTTTCACGGCTTTTCCCTTAGAAAGAACCCTAATACCCGGCTGATTTACCTTCCTAGGGTTACTGTTAGGCTTAGGCCTAGGACTTTTAAAACCAGGAAGCCCTGGGCTCCAGGCACACTGCAGCTGCGAAAGGCATCTCAAGGGGAGCGCAAAAGTGACGCAACTTGGCTGCCACCACTGATATTTCCATGAGACCATCCCGAACCATAGGTTGATTTTCCTTCCTAGGCTTAAGGTTTGAGTTACGCCTAGGGTAAGGGTCTATTAACCAGAAAGCCCTGAGTTCCAAGAACACAGCAGCTGCGAAGGACTAGCCAAGAAGAGCGCAAAAGTACCACAACATGCCTGCCTCCACAGCTTTTTCCTTGGGGACATGCCTAATTCCTGACTGATTTGCCTTTCTCGTCTTAGGGTTGGGGTTCGGCCTAGGGCTAGGATTTTTAAAATCAGGAAGCCCTGAGTTCCAGGCACACTGGAGCTGTGAAAGGCATCCAAAAGGGAGTGCAAAAGTGCCACAACATGGCTGCTTTCACGGCTTTTTCCTTGGCAAGAAGCCTAACACCAGGCTGACATACTTTCCCAGGGTTACTGTTAGGCTTAGGCCTAGGGCTAGGATTTTTGAAACTAGGAAGCCCTGGGCTCCAGGCACACTGCAGCTGTTCAAGGCATCCCAAGGGGAGTACAAAAGTGCAACAACATGGCAGCTTTCACAGCTTTTTCCTTGGCACCATCCCTATACCTGGGCTGATTTATCTGCCTAGGGTTAGGGTTAGGGTTCAGCCTAGGGCTTGAATTTTTTTAACCAGGAAGCCCTGAGTTCCAGGCTTACTTCATCTGCCAAAGGCATCCCAAAGGGAGTGCAGAAGTGCCACAACATGGCTGCTTTCACGGCTTTTCCCTTAGAAAGAACCCTAATACCCGGCTGATTTACCTTCCTAGGGTTACTGTTAGGCTTAGGCCTAGGACTTTTAAAACCAGGAAGCCCTGGGCTCCAGGCACACTGCAGCTGCGAAAGGCATCTCAAGGGGAGCGCAAAAGTGACGCAACTTGGCTGCCACCACTGATATTTCCATGAGACCATCCCGAACCATAGGCTGATTTTCCTTCCTAGGGTTAAGGTTTGAGTTACGCCTAGGGTAAGGGTTCTATTAACCAGAAAGCCCTGAGTTCCAAGAACACAGCAGCTGCGAAGGACTAGCCAAGAAGAGCGCAAAAGTACCACAACATGCCTGCCTCCACAGCTTTTTCCTTGGGGACATGCCTAATTCCTGGCTGATTTGCCTTTCTCGTCTTAGGGTTGGGGTTCGGCCTAGGGCTAGGATTTTTAAAAGCAGGAAGCCCTGAGTTCCAGGCACACTGGAGCTGTGAAAGGCATCCAAAAGGGAGTGCAAAAGTGCCACAACATGGCTGCTTTCACGGCTTTTTCCTTGGCAAGAAGCCTAACATCAGGCTGATTTACTTTCCCAGGGTTACTGTTAGGCTTAGGCCTAGGGCTAGGATTTTTGAAACTAGGAAGCCCTGGGCTCCAGGCACACTGCAGCTGTTCAAGGCATCCCAAGGGGAGTACAAAAGTGCAACAACATGGCAGCTTTCACAGCTTTTTCCTTGGCACCATCCCTATACCTAGGCTGATTTATCTGCCTAGGGTTAGGGTTAGGGTTCAGCCTAGGGCTTGGATTTCTTTAACCAGGAAGCCCTGAGTTCCAGGCTTACTTCATCTGCCAAAGGCATCCCAAAGGGAGTGCAGAAGTGCCACAACATGGCTGCTTTCACGGCTTTTTCCTTGGCAAGAAGCCTAACATCAGGCTGATTTACTTTCCCAGGGTTACTGTTAGGCTTAGGCCTAGGGCTAGGATTTTTGAAACTAGGAAGCCCTGGGCTCCAGGCACACTGCAGCTGTTCAAGGCATCCCAAGGGGAGTACAAAAGTGCAACAACATGGCCGCTTTCACAGCTTTTTCCTTGGCACCATCCCTATACCTAGGCTGATTTAACTGCCTAGGGTTAGGGTTAGGGTTCAGCCTAGGGCTTGAATTTCTTTAACCAGGAAGCCCTGAGTTCCAGGCTTACTTCATCTGCCAAAGGCATCCCAAAGGGAGTGCAGAAGTGCCACAACATGGCTGCTTTCACGGCTTTTCCCTTAGGAAGAACCCTAATACCCGGCTGATTTACCTTCCTAGGGTTACTGTTAGGCTTAGGCCTAGGACTTTTAAAACCAGGAAGCCCTGGGCTCCAGGCACACTGCAGCTGCAAAAGGCATCCCAAGGGGAGCGCAAAAGTGACGCAACTTGGCTGCCACCACTGATATTTCCATGAGACCATCCCGAACCATAGGCTGATTTTCCTTCCTAGGGTTAAGGTTTGAGTTACGCCTAGGGTAAGGGTTCTATTAACCAGAAAGCCCTGAGTTCCAAGAACACAGCAGCTGCGAAGGACTAGCCAAGAAGAGCGCAAAAGTACCACAACATGCCTGCCTCCACAGCTTTTTCCTTGGGGACATGCCTAATTCCTGGCTGATTTGCCTTTCTCGTCTTAGGGTTGGGGTTCGGCCTAGGGCTAGGATTTTTAAAAGCAGGAAGCCCTGAGTTCCAGGCACACTGGAGGTGTGAAAGGCATCCAAAAGGGAGTGCAAAAGTGCCACAACATGGCTGCTTTCACGGCTTTTTCCTTGGCAAGAAGCCTAACATCAGGCTGATTTACTTTCCCAGGGTTACTGTTAGGCTTAGGCCTAGGGCTAGGATTTTTGAAACTAGGAAGCCCTGGGCTCCAGGCACACTGCAGCTGTTCAAGGCATCCCAAGGGGAGTACAAAAGTGCAACAACATGGCAGCTTTCACAGCTTTTTCCTTGGCACCATCCCTATACCTAGGCTGATTTATCTGCCTAGGGTTAGGGTTAGGGTTCAGCCTAGGGCTTGGATTTCTTTAACCAGGAAGCCCTGAGTTCCAGGCTTACTTCATCTGCCAAAGGCATCCCAAAGGGAGTGCAGAAGTGCCACAACATGGCTGCTTTCACGGCTTTTTCCTTGGCAAGAAGCCTAACATCAGGCTGATTTACTTTCCCAGGGTTACTGTTAGGCTTAGGCCTAGGGCTAGGATTTTTGAAACTAGGAAGCCCTTAGCTCCAGGCACACTGCAGCTGTTCAAGGCATCCCAAGGGGAGTACAATAGTGCAACAACATGGCAGCTTTCACAGCTTTTTCCTTGGCACCATCCCTATACCTAGGCTGATTTATCTGCCTAGGGTTAGGGTTAGGGTTCAGCCTAGGGCTTGGATTTCTTTAACCAGGAAGCCCTGAGTTCCAGGCTTACTTCATCTGCCAAAGGCATCCCAAAGGGAGTGCAGAAGTGCCACAACATGGCTGCTTTCACGGCTTTTCCCTTAGAAAGAACCCTAATACCCGGCTGATTTACCTTCCTAGGGTTACTGTTAGGCTTAGGCCTAGGACTTTTAAAACCAGGAAGCCCTGGGCTCCAGGCACACTGCAGCTGCGAAAGGCATCTCAAGGGGAGCGCAAAAGTGACGCAACTTGGCTGCCACCACTGATATTTCCATGAGACCATCCCGAACCATAGGTTGATTTTCCTTCCTAGGCTTAAGGTTTGAGTTACGCCTAGGGTAAGGGTCTATTAACCAGAAAGCCCTGAGTTCCAAGAACACAGCAGCTGCGAAGGACTAGCCAAGAAGAGCGCAAAAGTACCACAACATGCCTGCCTCCACAGCTTTTTCCTTGGGGACATGCCTAATTCCTGACTGATTTGCCTTTCTCGTCTTAGGGTTGGGGTTCGGCCTAGGGCTAGGATTTTTAAAATCAGGAAGCCCTGAGTTCCAGGCACACTGGAGCTGTGAAAGGCATCCAAAAGGGAGTGCAAAAGTGCCACAACATGGCTGCTTTCACGGCTTTTTCCTTGGCAAGAAGCCTAACACCAGGCTGACATACTTTCCCAGGGTTACTGTTAGGCTTAGGCCTAGGGCTAGGATTTTTGAAACTAGGAAGCCCTGGGCTCCAGGCACACTGCAGCTGTTCAAGGCATCCCAAGGGGAGTACAAAAGTGCAACAACATGGCAGCTTTCACAGCTTTTTCCTTGGCACCATCCCTATACCTGGGCTGATTTATCTGCCTAGGGTTAGGGTTAGGGTTCAGCCTAGGGCTTGAATTTTTTTAACCAGGAAGCCCTGAGTTCCAGGCTTACTTCATCTGCCAAAGGCATCCCAAAGGGAGTGCAGAAGTGCCACAACATGGCTGCTTTCACGGCTTTTCCCTTAGAAAGAACCCTAATACCCGGCTGATTTACCTTCCTAGGGTTACTGTTAGGCTTAGGCCTAGGACTTTTAAAACCAGGAAGCCCTGGGCTCCAGGCACACTGCAGCTGCGAAAGGCATCTCAAGGGGAGCGCAAAAGTGACGCAACTTGGCTGCCACCACTGATATTTCCATGAGACCATCCCGAACCATAGGCTGATTTTCCTTCCTAGGGTTAAGGTTTGAGTTACGCCTAGGGTAAGGGTTCTATTAACCAGAAAGCCCTGAGTTCCAAGAACACAGCAGCTGCGAAGGACTAGCCAAGAAGAGCGCAAAAGTACCACAACATGCCTGCCTCCACAGCTTTTTCCTTGGGGACATGCCTAATTCCTGGCTGATTTGCCTTTCTCGTCTTAGGGTTGGGGTTCGGCCTAGGGCTAGGATTTTTAAAAGCAGGAAGCCCTGAGTTCCAGGCACACTGGAGCTGTGAAAGGCATCCAAAAGGGAGTGCAAAAGTGCCACAACATGGCTGCTTTCACGGCTTTTTCCTTGGCAAGAAGCCTAACATCAGGCTGATTTACTTTCCCAGGGTTACTGTTAGGCTTAGGCCTAGGGCTAGGATTTTTGAAACTAGGAAGCCCTGGGCTCCAGGCACACTGCAGCTGTTCAAGGCATCCCAAGGGGAGTACAAAAGTGCAACAACATGGCAGCTTTCACAGCTTTTTCCTTGGCACCATCCCTATACCTAGGCTGATTTATCTGCCTAGGGTTAGGGTTAGGGTTCAGCCTAGGGCTTGGATTTCTTTAACCAGGAAGCCCTGAGTTCCAGGCTTACTTCATCTGCCAAAGGCATCCCAAAGGGAGTGCAGAAGTGCCACAACATGGCTGCTTTCACGGCTTTTTCCTTGGCAAGAAGCCTAACATCAGGCTGATTTACTTTCCCAGGGTTACTGTTAGGCTTAGGCCTAGGGCTAGGATTTTTGAAACTAGGAAGCCCTTAGCTCCAGGCACACTGCAGCTGTTCAAGGCATCCCAAGGGGAGTACAATAGTGCAACAACATGGCAGCTTTCACAGCTTTTTCCTTGGCACCATCCCTATACCTAGGCTGATTTATCTGCCTAGGGTTAGGGTTAGGGTTCAGCCTAGGGCTTGGATTTCTTTAACCAGGAAGCCCTGAGTTCCAGGCTTACTTCATCTGCCAAAGGCATCCCAAAGGGAGTGCAGAAGTGCCACAACATGGCTGCTTTCACGGCTTTTCCCTTAGAAAGAACCCTAATACCCGGCTGATTTACCTTCCTAGGGTTACTGTTAGGCTTAGGCCTAGGACTTTTAAAACCAGGAAGCCCTGGGCTCCAGGCACACTGCAGCTGCGAAAGGCATCTCAAGGGGAGCGCAAAAGTGACGCAACTTGGCTGCCACCACTGATATTTCCATGAGACCATCCCGAACCATAGGTTGATTTTCCTTCCTAGGCTTAAGGTTTGAGTTACGCCTAGGGTAAGGGTCTATTAACCAGAAAGCCCTGAGTTCCAAGAACACAGCAGCTGCGAAGGACTAGCCAAGAAGAGCGCAAAAGTACCACAACATGCCTGCCTCCACAGCTTTTTCCTTGGGGACATGCCTAATTCCTGGCTGATTTGCCTTTCTCGTCTTAGGGTTGGGGTTCGGCCTAGGGCTAGGATTTTTAAAATCAGGAAGCCCTGAGTTCCAGGCACACTGGAGCTGTGAAAGGCATCCAAAAGGGAGTGCAAAAGTGCCACAACATGGCTGCTTTCACGGCTTTTTCCTTGGCAAGAAGCCTAACACCAGGCTGACATACTTTCCCAGGGTTACTGTTAGGCTTAGGCCTAGGGCTAGGATTTTTGAAACAAGGAAGCCCTGGGCTCCAGGCACACTGCAGCTGTTCAAGGCATCCCAAGGGGAGTACAAAAGTGCAACAACATGGCAGCTTTCACAGCTTTTTCCTTGGCACCATCCCTATACCTGGGCTGATTTATCTGCCTAGGGTTAGGGTTAGGGTTCAGCCTAGGGCTTGAATTTTTTTAACCAGGAAGCCCTGAGTTCCAGGCTTACTTCATCTGCCAAAGGCATCCCAAAGGGAGTGCAGAAGTGCCACAACATGGCTGCTTTCACGGCTTTTCCCTTAGAAAGAACCCTAATACCCGGCTGATTTACCTTCCTAGGGTTACTGTTAGGCTTAGGCCTAGGACTTTTAAAACCAGGAAGCCCTGGGCTCCAGGCACACTGCAGCTGCAAAAGGCATCTCAAGGGGAGCGCAAAAGTGACGCAACTTGGCTGCCACCACTGATATTTCCATGAGACCATCCCGAACCATAGGTTGATTTTCCTTCCTAGGCTTAAGGTTTGAGTTACGCCTAGGGTAAGGGTCTATTAACCAGAAAGCCCTGAGTTCCAAGAACACAGCAGCTGCGAAGGACTAGCCAAGAAGAGCGCAAAAGTAGCACAACATGCCTGCCTCCACAGCATTTTCCTTGGGGACATGCCTAATTCCTGGCTGATTTGCCTTTCTCGTCTTAGGGTTGGGGTTCGGCCTAGGGCTAGGATTTTTAAAATCAGGAAGCCCTGAGTTCCAGGCACACTGGAGCTGTGAAAGGCATCCAAAAGGGAGTGCAAAAGTGCCACAACATGGCTGCTTTCACGGCTTTTTCCTTGGCAAGAAGCCTAACACCAGGCTGACATACTTTCCCAGGGTTACTGTTAGGCTTAGGCCTAGGGCTAGGATTTTTGAAACTAGGAAGCCCTGGGCTCCAGGCACACTGCAGCTGTGAAAGGCATCCCAAGGGGAGTACAAAAGTGCAACAACATGGCAGCTTTCACAGCTTTTTCCTTGGCACCATCCCTATACCTAGGCTGATTTATCTGCCTAGGGTTAGGGTTAGGGTTCAGCCTAGGGCTTGGATTTCTTTAACCAGGAAGCCCTGAGTTCCAGGCTTACTTCATCTGCCAAAGGCATCCCAAAGGGAGTGCAGAAGTGCCACAACATGGCTGCTTTCACGGCTTTTCCCTTAGGAAGAACCCTAATACCCGGCTGATTTACCTTCCTAGGGTTACTGTTAGGCTTAGGCCTAGGACTTTTAAAACCAGGAAGCCCTGGGCTCCAGGCACACTGCAGCTGCAAAAGGCATCCCAAGGGGAGCGCAAAAGTGACGCAACTTGGCTGCCACCACTGATATTTCCATGAGACCATCCCGAACCATAGGTTGATTTTCCTTCCTAGGGTTAAGGTTTGAGTTACGCCTAGGGTAAGGGTTCTATTAACCAGAAAGCCCTGAGTTCCAAGAACACAGCAGCTGCGAAGGACTAGCCAAGAAGAGCGCAAAAGTACCACAACATGCCTGCCTCCACAGCTTTTTCCTTGGGGACATGCCTAATTCCTGGCTGATTTGCCTTTCTCGTCTTAGGGTTGGGGTTCGGCCTAGGGCTAGGATTTTTAAAAGCAGGAAGCCCTGAGTTCCAGGCACACTGGAGCTGTGAAAGGCATCCAAAAGGGAGTGCAAAAGTGCCACAACATGGCTGCTTTCACGGCTTTTTCCTTGGCAAGAAGCCTAAAATCAGGCTGATTTACTTTCCCAGGGTTACTGTTAGGCTTAGGCCTAGGGCTAGGATTTTTGAAACTAGGAAGCCCTTAGCTCCAGGCACACTGCAGCTGTTCAAGGCATCCCAAGGGGAGTACAAAAGTGCAACAACATGGCAGCTTTCACAGCTTTTTCCTTGGCACCATCCCTATACCTAGGCTGATTTATCTGCCTAGGGTTGGGGTTAGGGTTCAGCCTAGGGCTTGGATTTCTTTAACCAGGAAGCCCTGAGTTCCAGGCTTACTTCATCTGCCAAAGGCATCCCAAAGGGAGTGCAGAAGTGCCACAACATGGCTGCTTTCACGGCTTTTTCCTTGGCAAGAAGCCTAACACCAGGCTGACATACTTTCCCAGGGTTACTGTTAGGCTTAGGCCTAGGGCTAGGATTTTTGAAACTAGGAAGCCCTTAGCTCCAGGCACACTGCAGCTGTTCAAGGCATCCCAAGGGGAGTACAAAAGTGCAACAACATGGCAGCTTTCACAGCTTTTCCTTGGCACCATCCCTATACCTAGGCTGATTTATCTGCCTAGGGTTAGGGTTAGGGTTCAGCCTAGGGCTTGGATTTCTTTAACCAGGAAGCCCTGAGTTCCAGGCTTACTTCATCTGCCAAAGGCATCCCAAAGGGAGTGCAGAAGTGCCACAACATGGCTGCTTTCACGGCTTTTCCCTTAGGAAGAACCCTAATACCCGGCTGATTTACCTTCCTAGGGTTACTGTTAGGCTTAGGCCTAGGACTTTTAAAACCAGGAAGCCCTGGGCTCCAGGCACACTGCAGCTGCAAAAGGCATCCCAAGGGGAGCGCAAAAGTGACGCAACTTGGCTGCCACCACTGATATTTCCATGAGACCATCCCGAACCATAGGCTGATTTTCCTTCCTAGGGTTAAGGTTTGAGTTACGCCTAGGGTAAGGGTTCTATTAACCAGAAAGCCCTGAGTTCCAAGAACACAGCAGCTGCGAAGGACTAGCCAAGAAGAGCGCAAAAGTACCACAACATGCCTGCCTCCACAGCATTTTCCTTGGGGACATGCCTAATTCCTGGCTGATTTGCCTTTCTCGTCTTAGGGTTGGGGTTCGGCCTAGGGCTAGGATTTTTAAAAGCAGGAAGCCCTGAGTTCCAGGCACACTGCAGCTGTGAAAGGCATCCAAAAGGGAGTGCAAAAGTGCCACAACATGGCTGCTTTCACGGCTTTTTCCTTGGCAAGAAGCCTAACACCAGGCTGACATACTTTCCCAGGGTTACTGTTAGGCTTAGGCCTAGGGCTAGGATTTTTGAAACTAGGAAGCCCTTAGCTCCAGGCACACTGCAGCTGTTCAAGGCATCCCAAGGGGAGTACAAAAGTGCAACAACATGGCAGCTTTCACAGCTTTTCCTTGGCACCATCCCTATACCTAGGCTGATTTATCTGCCTAGGGTTAGGGTTAGGGTTCAGCCTAGGGCTTGGATTTCTTTAACCAGGAAGCCCTGAGTTCCAGGCTTACTTCATCTGCCAAAGGCATCCCAAAGGGAGTGCAGAAGTGCCACAACATGGCTGCTTTCACGGCTTTTCCCTTAGGAAGAACCCTAATACCCGGCTGATTTACCTTCCTAGGGTTACTGTTAGGCTTAGGCCTAGGACTTTTAAAACCAGGAAGCCCTGGGCTCCAGGCACACTGCAGCTGCAAAAGGCATCCCAAGGGGAGCGCAAAAGTGACGCAACTTGGCTGCCACCACTGATATTTCCATGAGACCATCCCGAACCATAGGCTGATTTTCCTTCCTAGGGTTAAGGTTTGAGTTACGCCTAGGGTAAGGGTTCTATTAACCAGAAAGCCCTGAGTTCCAAGAACACAGCAGCTGCGAAGGACTAGCCAAGAAGAGCGCAAAAGTACCACAACATGCCTGCCTCCACAGCATTTTCCTTGGGGACATGCCTAATTCCTGGCTGATTTGCCTTTCTCGTCTTAGGGTTGGGGTTCGGCCTAGGGCTAGGATTTTTAAAAGCAGGAAGCCCTGAGTTCCAGGCACACTGCAGCTGTGAAAGGCATCCAAAAGGGAGTGCAAAAGTGCCACAACATGGCTGCTTTCACGGCTTTTTCCTTGGCAAGAAGCCTAACACCAGGCTGATTTGCCTTCCCAGGGTTACTGTTAGGCTTAGGCCTAGGGCTAGGATTTTTAAAACTAGGAAGCCCTGGGCTCCAGGCACACTGCAGCTGTTCAAGGCATCCCAAGGGGAGTACAAAAGTGCAACAACATGGCAGCTTTCACAGCTTTTTCCTTGGCACCATCCCTATACCTAGGCTGATTTATCTGCCTAGGGTTAGGGTTAGGGTTCAGCCTAGGGCTTGGATTTCTTTAACCAGGAAGCCCTGAGTTCCAGGCTTACTTCATCTGCCAAAGGCATCCCAAAGGGAGTGCAGAAGTGCCACAACATGGCTGCTTTCACGGCTTTTTCCTTGGCAAGAAGCCTAACATCAGGCTGATTTACTTTCCCAGGGTTACTGTTAGGCTTAGGCCTAGGGCTAGGATTTTTGAAACTAGGAAGCCCTTAGCTCCAGGCACACTGCAGCTGTTCAAGGCATCCCAAGGGGAGTACAATAGTGCAACAACATGGCAGCTTTCACAGCTTTTTCCTTGGCACCATCCCTATACCTAGGCTGATTTATCTGCCTAGGGTTAGGGTTAGGGTTCAGCCTAGGGCTTGGATTTCTTTAACCAGGAAGCCCTGAGTTCCAGGCTTACTTCATCTGCCAAAGGCATCCCAAAGGGAGTGCAGAAGTGCCACAACATGGCTGCTTTCACGGCTTTTCCCTTAGAAAGAACCCTAATACCCGGCTGATTTACCTTCCTAGGGTTACTGTTAGGCTTAGGCCTAGGACTTTTAAAACCAGGAAGCCCTGGGCTCCAGGCACACTGCAGCTGCGAAAGGCATCTCAAGGGGAGCGCAAAAGTGACGCAACTTGGCTGCCACCACTGATATTTCCATGAGACCATCCCGAACCATAGGTTGATTTTCCTTCCTAGGCTTAAGGTTTGAGTTACGCCTAGGGTAAGGGTCTATTAACCAGAAAGCCCTGAGTTCCAAGAACACAGCAGCTGCGAAGGACTAGCCAAGAAGAGCGCAAAAGTACCACAACATGCCTGCCTCCACAGCTTTTTCCTTGGGGACATGCCTAATTCCTGGCTGATTTGCCTTTCTCGTCTTAGGGTTGGGGTTCGGCCTAGGGCTAGGATTTTTAAAAGCAGGAAGCCCTGAGTTCCAGGCACACTGGAGCTGTGAAAGGCATCCAAAAGGGAGTGCAAAAGTGCCACAACATGGCTGCTTTCACGGCTTTTTCCTTGGCAAGAAGCCTAACACCAGGCTGACATACTTTCCCAGGGTTACTGTTAGGCTTAGGCCTAGGGCTAGGATTTTTGAAACTAGGAAGCCCTGGGCTCCAGGCACACTGCAGCTGTTCAAGGCATCCCAAGGGGAGTACAAAAGTGCAACAACATGGCAGCTTTCACAGCTTTTTCCTTGGCACCATCCCTATACCTGGGCTGATTTATCTGCCTAGGGTTAGGGTTAGGGTTCAGCCTAGGGCTTGAATTTTTTTAACCAGGAAGCCCTGAGTTCCAGGCTTACTTCATCTGCCAAAGGCATCCCAAAGGGAGTGCAGAAGTGCCACAACATGGCTGCTTTCACGGCTTTTCCCTTAGAAAGAACCCTAATACCCGGCTGATTTACCTTCCTAGGGTTACTGTTAGGCTTAGGCCTAGGACTTTTAAAACCAGGAAGCCCTGGGCTCCAGGCACACTGCAGCTGCGAAAGGCATCTCAAGGGGAGCGCAAAAGTCACGCAACTTGGCTGCCACCACTGATATTTCCATGAGACCATCCCGAACCATAGGTTGATTTTCCTTCCTAGGCTTAAGGTTTGAGTTACGCCTAGGGTAAGGGTCTATTAACCAGAAAGCCCTGAGTTCCAAGAACACAGCAGCTGCGAAGGACTAGCCAAGAAGAACGCAAAAGTAGCACAACATGCCTGCCTCCACAGCTTTTTCCTTGGGGACATGCCTAATTCCTGGCTGATTTGCCTTTCTCGTCTTAGGGTTGGGGTTCGGCCTAGGGCTAGGATTTTTAAAATCAGGAAGCCCTGAGTTCCAGGCACACTGGAGCTGTGAAAGGCATCCAAAAGGGAGTGCAAAAGTGCCACAACATGGCTGCTTTCACGGCTTTTTCCTTGGCAAGAAGCCTAACACCAGGCTGACATACTTTCCCAGGGTTACTGTTAGGCTTAGGCCTAGGGCTAGGATTTTTGAAACTAGGAAGCCCTGGGCTCCAGGCACACTGCAGCTGTGAAAGGCATCCCAAGGGGAGTACAAAAGTGCAACAACATGGCAGCTTTCACAGCTTTTTCCTTGGCACCATCCCTATACCTAGGCTGATTTATCTGCCTAGGGTTAGGGTTAGGGTTCAGCCTAGGGCTTGGATTTCTTTAACCAGGAAGCCCTGAGTTCCAGGCTTACTTCATCTGCCAAAGGCATCCCAAAGGGAGTGCAGAAGTGCCACAACATGGCTGCTTTCACGGCTTTTCCCTTAGGAAGAACCCTAATACCCGGCTGATTTACCTTCCTAGGGTTACTGTTAGGCTTAGGCCTAGGACTTTTAAAACCAGGAAGCCCTGGGCTCCAGGCACACTGCAGCTGCAAAAGGCATCCCAAGGGGAGCGCAAAAGTGACGCAACTTGGCTGCCACCACTGATATTTCCATGAGACCATCCCGAACCATAGGTTGATTTTCCTTCCTAGGGTTAAGGTTTGAGTTACGCCTAGGGTAAGGGTTCTATTAACCAGAAAGCCCTGAGTTCCAAGAACACAGCAGCTGCGAAGGACTAGCCAAGAAGAGCGCAAAAGTACCACAACATGCCTGCCTCCACAGCTTTTTCCTTGGGGACATGCCTAATTCCTGGCTGATTTGCCTTTCTCGTCTTAGGGTTGGGGTTCGGCCTAGGGCTAGGATTTTTAAAAGCAGGAAGCCCTGAGTTCCAGGCACACTGGAGCTGTGAAAGGCATCCAAAAGGGAGTGCAAAAGTGCCACAACATGGCTGCTTTCACGGCTTTTTCCTTGGCAAGAAGCCTAACACCAGGCTGACATACTTTCCCAGGGTTACTGTTAGGCTTAGGCCTAGGGCTAGGATTTTTGAAACTAGGAAGCCCTTAGCTCCAGGCACACTGCAGCTGTTCAAGGCATCCCAAGGGGAGTACAAAAGTGCAACAACATGGCAGCTTTCACAGCTTTTTCCTTGGCACCATCCCTATACCTAGGCTGATTTATCTGCCTAGGGTTAGGGTTAGGGTTCAGCCTAGGGCTTGGATTTCTTTAACCAGGAAGCCCTGAGTTCCAGGCTTACTTCATCTGCCAAAGGCATCCCAAAGGGAGTGCAGAAGTGCCACAACATGGCTGCTTTCACGGCTTTTTCCTTGGCAAGAAGCCTAACACCAGGCTGACATACTTTCCCAGGGTTACTGTTAGGCTTAGGCCTAGGGCTAGGATTTTTGAAACTAGGAAGCCCTTAGCTCCAGGCACACTGCAGCTGTTCAAGGCATCCCAAGGGGAGTACAAAAGTGCAACAACATGGCAGCTTTCACAGCTTTTCCTTGGCACCATCCCTATACCTAGGCTGATTTATCTGCCTAGGGTTAGGGTTAGGGTTCAGCCTAGGGCTTGGATTTCTTTAACCAGGAAGCCCTGAGTTCCAGGCTTACTTCATCTGCCAAAGGCATCCCAAAGGGAGTGCAGAAGTGCCACAACATGGCTGCTTTCACGGCTTTTCCCTTAGGAAGAACCCTAATACCCGGCTGATTTACCTTCCTAGGGTTACTGTTAGGCTTAGGCCTAGGACTTTTAAAACCAGGAAGCCCTGGGCTCCAGGCACACTGCAGCTGCAAAAGGCATCCCAAGGGGAGCGCAAAAGTGACGCAACTTGGCTGCCACCACTGATATTTCCATGAGACCATCCCGAACCATAGGCTGATTTTCCTTCCTAGGGTTAAGGTTTGAGTTACGCCTAGGGTAAGGGTTCTATTAACCAGAAAGCCCTGAGTTCCAAGAACACAGCAGCTGCGAAGGACTAGCCAAGAAGAGCGCAAAAGTACCACAACATGCCTGCCTCCACAGCATTTTCCTTGGGGACATGCCTAATTCCTGGCTGATTTGCCTTTCTCGTCTTAGGGTTGGGGTTCGGCCTAGGGCTAGGATTTTTAAAAGCAGGAAGCCCTGAGTTCCAGGCACACTGGAGCTGTGAAAGGCATCCAAAAGGGAGTGCAAAAGTGCCACAACATGGCTGTTTCACGGCTTTTTCCTTGGCAAGAAGCCTAAAATCAGGCTGATTTACTTTCCCAGGGTTACTGTTAGGCTTAGGCCTAGGGCTAGGATTTTTAAAACTAGGAAGCCCTGGGCTCCAGGCACACTGCAGCTGTTCAAGGCATCCCAAGGGGAGTACAAAAGTGCAACAACATGGCAGCTTTCACAGCTTTTTCCTTGGCACCATCCCTATACCTAGGCTGATTTATCTGCCTAGGGTTAGGGTTAGGGTTCAGCCTAGGGCTTGGATTTCTTTAACCAGGAAGCCCTGAGTTCCAGGCTTACTTCATCTGCCAAAGGCATCCCAAAGGGAGTGCAGAAGTGCCACAACATGGCTGCTTTCACGGCTTTTTCCTTGGCAAGAAGCCTAACACCAGGCTGACATACTTTCCCAGGGTTACTGTTAGGCTTAGGCCTAGGGCTAGGATTTTTGAAACTAGGAAGCCCTTAGCTCCAGGCACACTGCAGCTGTTCAAGGCATCCCAAGGGGAGTACAAAAGTGCAACAACATGGCAGCTTTCACAGCTTTTCCTTGGCACCATCCCTATACCTAGGCTGATTTATCTGCCTAGGGTTAGGGTTCAGCCTAGGGCTTGGATTTCTTTAACCAGGAAGCCCTGAGTTCCAGGCTTACTTCATCTGCCAAAGGCATCCCAAAGGGAGTGCAGAAGTGCCACAACATGGCTGCTTTCACGGCTTTTCCCTTAGGAAGAACCCTAATACCCGGCTGATTTACCTTCCTAGGGTTACTGTTAGGCTTAGGCCTAGGACTTTTAAAACCAGGAAGCCCTGGGCTCCAGGCACACTGCAGCTGCAAAAGGCATCCCAAGGGGAGCGCAAAAGTGACGCAACTTGGCTGCCACCACTGATATTTCCATGAGACCATCCCGAACCATAGGCTGATTTTCCTTCCTAGGGTTAAGGTTTGAGTTACGCCTAGGGTAAGGGTTCTATTAACCAGAAAGCCCTGAGTTCCAAGAACACAGCAGCTGCGAAGGACTAGCCAAGAAGAGCGCAAAAGTACCACAACATGCCTGCCTCCACAGCATTTTCCTTGGGGACATGCCTAATTCCTGGCTGATTTGCCTTTCTCGTCTTAGGGTTGGGGTTCGGCCTAGGGCTAGGATTTTTAAAAGCAGGAAGCCCTGAGTTCCAGGCACACTGCAGCTGTGAAAGGCATCCAAAAGGGAGTGCAAAAGTGCCACAACATGGCTGCTTTCACGGCTTTTTCCTTGGCAAGAAGCCTAACACCAGGCTGATTTGCCTTCCCAGGGTTACTGTTAGGCTTAGGCCTAGGGCTAGGATTTTTAAAACTAGGAAGCCCTGGGCTCCAGGCACACTGCAGCTGTTCAAGGCATCCCAAGGGGAGTACAAAAGTGCAACAACATGGCAGCTTTCACAGCTTTTTCCTTGGCACCATCCCTATACCTAGGCTGATTTATCTGCCTAGGGTTAGGGTTAGGGTTCAGCCTAGGGCTTGGATTTCTTTAACCAGGAAGCCCTGAGTTCCAGGCTTACTTCATCTGCCAAAGGCATCCCAAAGGGAGTGCAGAAGTGCCACAACATGGCTGCTTTCACGGCTTTTCCCTTAGAAAGAACCCTAATACCCGGCTGATTTACCTTCCTAGGGTTACTGTTAGGCTTAGGCCTAGGACTTTTAAAACCAGGAAGCCCTGGGCTCCAGGCACACTGCAGCTGCGAAAGGCATCTCAAGGGGAGCGCAAAAGTCACGCAACTTGGCTGCCACCACTGATATTTCCATGAGACCATCCCGAACCATAGGTTGATTTTCCTTCCTAGGCTTAAGGTTTGAGTTACGCCTAGGGTAAGGGTCTATTAACCAGAAAGCCCTGAGTTCCAAGAACACAGCAGCTGCGAAGGACTAGCCAAGAAGAACGCAAAAGTAGCACAACATGCCTGCCTCCACAGCTTTTTCCTTGGGGACATGCCTAATTCCTGGCTGATTTGCCTTTCTCGTCTTAGGGTTGGGGTTCGGCCTAGGGCTAGGATTTTTAAAATCAGGAAGCCCTGAGTTCCAGGCACACTGGAGCTGTGAAAGGCATCCAAAAGGGAGTGCAAAAGTGCCACAACATGGCTGCTTTCACGGCTTTTTCCTTGGCAAGAAGCCTAACACCAGGCTGACATACTTTCCCAGGGTTACTGTTAGGCTTAGGCCTAGGGCTAGGATTTTTGAAACTAGGAAGCCCTGGGCTCCAGGCACACTGCAGCTGTGAAAGGCATCCCAAGGGGAGTACAAAAGTGCAACAACATGGCAGCTTTCACAGCTTTTTCCTTGGCACCATCCCTATACCTAGGCTGATTTATCTGCCTAGGGTTAGGGTTAGGGTTCAGCCTAGGGCTTGGATTTCTTTAACCAGGAAGCCCTGAGTTCCAGGCTTACTTCATCTGCCAAAGGCATCCCAAAGGGAGTGCAGAAGTGCCACAACATGGCTGCTTTCACGGCTTTTCCCTTAGGAAGAACCCTAATACCCGGCTGATTTACCTTCCTAGGGTTACTGTTAGGCTTAGGCCTAGGACTTTTAAAACCAGGAAGCCCTGGGCTCCAGGCACACTGCAGCTGCAAAAGGCATCCCAAGGGGAGCGCAAAAGTGACGCAACTTGGCTGCCACCACTGATATTTCCATGAGACCATCCCGAACCATAGGTTGATTTTCCTTCCTAGGGTTAAGGTTTGAGTTACGCCTAGGGTAAGGGTTCTATTAACCAGAAAGCCCTGAGTTCCAAGAACACAGCAGCTGCGAAGGACTAGCCAAGAAGAGCGCAAAAGTACCACAACATGCCTGCCTCCACAGCTTTTTCCTTGGGGACATGCCTAATTCCTGGCTGATTTGCCTTTCTCGTCTTAGGGTTGGGGTTCGGCCTAGGGCTAGGATTTTTAAAAGCAGGAAGCCCTGAGTTCCAGGCACACTGGAGCTGTGAAAGGCATCCAAAAGGGAGTGCAAAAGTGCCACAACATGGCTGCTTTCACGGCTTTTTCCTTGGCAAGAAGCCTAACACCAGGCTGACATACTTTCCCAGGGTTACTGTTAGGCTTAGGCCTAGGGCTAGGATTTTTGAAACTAGGAAGCCCTTAGCTCCAGGCACACTGCAGCTGTTCAAGGCATCCCAAGGGGAGTACAAAAGTGCAACAACATGGCAGCTTTCACAGCTTTTTCCTTGGCACCATCCCTATACCTAGGCTGATTTATCTGCCTAGGGTTAGGGTTAGGGTTCAGCCTAGGGCTTGGATTTCTTTAACCAGGAAGCCCTGAGTTCCAGGCTTACTTCATCTGCCAAAGGCATCCCAAAGGGAGTGCAGAAGTGCCACAACATGGCTGCTTTCACGGCTTTTTCCTTGGCAAGAAGCCTAACACCAGGCTGACATACTTTCCCAGGGTTACTGTTAGGCTTAGGCCTAGGGCTAGGATTTTTGAAACTAGGAAGCCCTTAGCTCCAGGCACACTGCAGCTGTTCAAGGCATCCCAAGGGGAGTACAAAAGTGCAACAACATGGCAGCTTTCACAGCTTTTCCTTGGCACCATCCCTATACCTAGGCTGATTTATCTGCCTAGGGTTAGGGTTAGGGTTCAGCCTAGGGCTTGGATTTCTTTAACCAGGAAGCCCTGAGTTCCAGGCTTACTTCATCTGCCAAAGGCATCCCAAAGGGAGTGCAGAAGTGCCACAACATGGCTGCTTTCACGGCTTTTCCCTTAGGAAGAACCCTAATACCCGGCTGATTTACCTTCCTAGGGTTACTGTTAGGCTTAGGCCTAGGACTTTTAAAACCAGGAAGCCCTGGGCTCCAGGCACACTGCAGCTGCAAAAGGCATCCCAAGGGGAGCGCAAAAGTGACGCAACTTGGCTGCCACCACTGATATTTCCATGAGACCATCCCGAACCATAGGCTGATTTTCCTTCCTAGGGTTAAGGTTTGAGTTACGCCTAGGGTAAGGGTTCTATTAACCAGAAAGCCCTGAGTTCCAAGAACACAGCAGCTGCGAAGGACTAGCCAAGAAGAGCGCAAAAGTACCACAACATGCCTGCCTCCACAGCATTTTCCTTGGGGACATGCCTAATTCCTGGCTGATTTGCCTTTCTCGTCTTAGGGTTGGGGTTCGGCCTAGGGCTAGGATTTTTAAAAGCAGGAAGCCCTGAGTTCCAGGCACACTGGAGCTGTGAAAGGCATCCAAAAGGGAGTGCAAAAGTGCCACAACATGGCTGTTTCACGGCTTTTTCCTTGGCAAGAAGCCTAAAATCAGGCTGATTTACTTTCCCAGGGTTACTGTTAGGCTTAGGCCTAGGGCTAGGATTTTTAAAACTAGGAAGCCCTGGGCTCCAGGCACACTGCAGCTGTTCAAGGCATCCCAAGGGGAGTACAAAAGTGCAACAACATGGCAGCTTTCACAGCTTTTTCCTTGGCACCATCCCTATACCTAGGCTGATTTATCTGCCTAGGGTTAGGGTTAGGGTTCAGCCTAGGGCTTGGATTTCTTTAACCAGGAAGCCCTGAGTTCCAGGCTTACTTCATCTGCCAAAGGCATCCCAAAGGGAGTGCAGAAGTGCCACAACATGGCTGCTTTCACGGCTTTTTCCTTGGCAAGAAGCCTAACACCAGGCTGACATACTTTCCCAGGGTTACTGTTAGGCTTAGGCCTAGGGCTAGGATTTTTGAAACTAGGAAGCCCTTAGCTCCAGGCACACTGCAGCTGTTCAAGGCATCCCAAGGGGAGTACAAAAGTGCAACAACATGGCAGCTTTCACAGCTTTTCCTTGGCACCATCCCTATACCTAGGCTGATTTATCTGCCTAGGGTTAGGGTTCAGCCTAGGGCTTGGATTTCTTTAACCAGGAAGCCCTGAGTTCCAGGCTTACTTCATCTGCCAAAGGCATCCCAAAGGGAGTGCAGAAGTGCCACAACATGGCTGCTTTCACGGCTTTTCCCTTAGGAAGAACCCTAATACCCGGCTGATTTACCTTCCTAGGGTTACTGTTAGGCTTAGGCCTAGGACTTTTAAAACCAGGAAGCCCTGGGCTCCAGGCACACTGCAGCTGCAAAAGGCATCCCAAGGGGAGCGCAAAAGTGACGCAACTTGGCTGCCACCACTGATATTTCCATGAGACCATCCCGAACCATAGGCTGATTTTCCTTCCTAGGGTTAAGGTTTGAGTTACGCCTAGGGTAAGGGTTCTATTAACCAGAAAGCCCTGAGTTCCAAGAACACAGCAGCTGCGAAGGACTAGCCAAGAAGAGCGCAAAAGTACCACAACATGCCTGCCTCCACAGCATTTTCCTTGGGGACATGCCTAATTCCTGGCTGATTTGCCTTTCTCGTCTTAGGGTTGGGGTTCGGCCTAGGGCTAGGATTTTTAAAAGCAGGAAGCCCTGAGTTCCAGGCACACTGGAGCTGTGAAAGGCATCCAAAAGGGAGTGCAAAAGTGCCACAACATGGCTGCTTTCACGGCTTTTTCCTTGGCAAGAAGCCTAACACCAGGCTGATTTGCCTTCCCAGGGTTACTGTTAGGCTTAGGCCTAGGGCTAGGATTTTTAAAACTAGGAAGCCCTGGGCTCCAGGCACACTGCAGCTGTTCAAGGCATCCCAAGGGGAGTACAAAAGTGCAACAACATGGCAGCTTTCACAGCTTTTTCCTTGGCACCATCCCTATACCTAGGCTGATTTATCTGCCTAGGGTTAGGGTTAGGGTTCAGCCTAGGGCTTGGATTTCTTTAACCAGGAAGCCCTGAGTTCCAGGCTTACTTCATCTGCCAAAGGCATCCCAAAGGGAGTGCAGAAGTGCCACAACATGGCTGCTTTCACGGCTTTTTCCTTGGCAAGAAGCCTAACATCAGGCTGATTTACTTTCCCAGGGTTACTGTTAGGCTTAGGCCTAGGGCTAGGATTTTTGAAACTAGGAAGCCCTTAGCTCCAGGCACACTGCAGCTGTTCAAGGCATCCCAAGGGGAGTACAATAGTGCAACAACATGGCAGCTTTCACAGCTTTTTCCTTGGCACCATCCCTATACCTGGGCTGATTTATCTGCCTAGGGTTAGGGTTAGGGTTCAGCCTAGGGCTTGAATTTTTTTAACCAGGAAGCCCTGAGTTCCAGGCTTACTTCATCTGCCAAAGGCATCCCAAAGGGAGTGCAGAAGTGCCACAACATGGCTGCTTTCACGGCTTTTCCCTTAGAAAGAACCCTAATACCCGGCTGATTTACCTTCCTAGGGTTACTGTTAGGCTTAGGCCTAGGACTTTTAAAACCAGGAAGCCCTGGGCTCCAGGCACACTGCAGCTGCAAAAGGCATCCCAAGGGCAGCGCAAAAGTGACGCAACTTGGCTGCCACCACTGATATTTCCATGAGACCATCCCGAACCATAGGCTGATTTTCCTTCCTAGGGTTAAGGTTTGAGTTACGCCTAGGGTAAGGGTCTATTAACCAGAAAGCCCTGAGTTCCAAGAACACAGCAGCTGCGAAGGACTAGCCAAGAAGAGCGCAAAAGTAGCACAACATGCCTGCCTCCACAGCTTTTTCCTTGGGGACATGCCTAATTCCTGGCTGATTTGCCTTTCTCGTCTTAGGGTTGGGGTTCGGCCTAGGGCTAGGATTTTTAAAATCAGGAAGCCCTGAGTTCCAGGCACACTGCAGCTGTGAAAGGCATCCAAAAGGGAGTGCAAAAGTGCCACAACATGGCTGTTTCATGGCTTTTTCCTTGGCAAGAAGCCTAACATCAGGCTGATTTACTTTCCCAGGGTTACTGTTAGGTTTAGGCCTAGGGCTAGGATTTTTGAAACTAGGAAGCCCTGGGCTCCAGGCACACTGCAGCTGTTCAAGGCATCCCAAGGGGAGTACAAAAGTGCAACAACATGGCAGCTTTCACAGCTTTTCCTTGGCACCATCCCTATACCTAGGCTGATTTATCTGCCTAGGGTTAGGGTTAGGGTTCAGCCTAGGGCTTGGATTTCTTTAACCAGGAAGCCCTGAGTTCCAGGCTTACTTCATCTGCCAAAGGCATCCCAAAGGGAGTGCAGAAGTGCCACAACATGGCTGCTTTCACGGCTTTTCCCTTAGGAAGAACCCTAATACCCGGCTGATTTACCTTCCTAGGGTTACTGTTAGGCTTAGGCCTAGGACTTTTAAAACCAGGAAGCCCTGGGCTCCAGGCACACTGCAGCTGCAAAAGGCATCCCAAGGGGAGCGCAAAAGTGACGCAACTTGGCTGCCACCACTGATATTTCCATGAGACCATCCCGAACCATAGGCTGATTTTCCTTCCTAGGGTTAAGGTTTGAGTTACGCCTAGGGTAAGGGTTCTATTAACCAGAAAGCCCTGAGTTCCAAGAACACAGCAGCTGCGAAGGACTAGCCAAGAAGAGCGCAAAAGTACCACAACATGCCTGCCTCCACAGCTTTTTCCTTGGGGACATGCCTAATTCCTGGCTGATTTGCCTTTCTCGTCTTAGGGTTGGGGTTCGGCCTAGGGCTAGGATTTTTAAAAGCAGGAAGCCCTGAGTTCCAGGCACACTGGAGCTGTGAAAGGCATCCAAAAGGGAGTGCAAAAGTGCCACAACATGGCTGTTTCACGGCTTTTTCCTTGGCAAGAAGCCTAACATCAGGCTGATTTACTTTCCCAGGGTTACTGTTAGGCTTAGGCCTAGGGCTAGGATTTTTGAAACTAGGAAGCCCTTAGCTCCAGGCACACTGCAGCTGTTCAAGGCATCCCAAGGGGAGTACAAAAGTGCAACAACATGGCAGCTTTCACAGCTTTTTCCTTGGCACCATCCCTATACCTAGGCTGATTTATCTGCCTAGGGTTAGGGTTAGGGTTCAGCCTAGGGCTTGGATTTCTTTAACCAGGAAGCCCTGAGTTCCAGGCTTACTTCATCTGCCAAAGGCATCCCAAAGGGAGTGCAGAAGTGCCACAACATGGCTGCTTTCACGGCTTTTTCCTTGGCAAGAAGCCTAACACCAGGCTGACATACTTTCCCAGGGTTACTGTTAGGCTTAGGCCTAGGGCTAGGATTTTTGAAACTAGGAAGCCCTTAGCTCCAGGCACACTGCAGCTGTTCAAGGCATCCCAAGGGGAGTACAAAAGTGCAACAACATGGCAGCTTTCACAGCTTTTCCTTGGCACCATCCCTATACCTAGGCTGATTTATCTGCCTAGGGTTAGGGTTAGGGTTCAGCCTAGGGCTTGGATTTCTTTAACCAGGAAGCCCTGAGTTCCAGGCTTACTTCATCTGCCAAAGGCATCCCAAAGGGAGTGCAGAAGTGCCACAACATGGCTGCTTTCACGGCTTTTCCCTTAGGAAGAACCCTAATACCCGGCTGATTTACCTTCCTAGGGTTACTGTTAGGCTTAGGCCTAGGACTTTTAAAACCAGGAAGCCCTGGGCTCCAGGCACACTGCAGCTGCAAAAGGCATCCCAAGGGGAGCGCAAAAGTGACGCAACTTGGCTGCCACCACTGATATTTCCATGAGACCATCCCGAACCATAGGCTGATTTTCCTTCCTAGGGTTAAGGTTTGAGTTACGCCTAGGGTAAGGGTTCTATTAACCAGAAAGCCCTGAGTTCCAAGAACACAGCAGCTGCGAAGGACTAGCCAAGAAGAGCGCAAAAGTACCACAACATGCCTGCCTCCACAGCATTTTCCTTGGGGACATGCCTAATTCCTGGCTGATTTGCCTTTCTCGTCTTAGGGTTGGGGTTCGGCCTAGGGCTAGGATTTTTAAAAGCAGGAAGCCCTGAGTTCCAGGCACACTGCAGCTGTGAAAGGCATCCAAAAGGGAGTGCAAAAGTGCCACAACATGGCTGCTTTCACGGCTTTTTCCTTGGCAAGAAGCCTAACACCAGGCTGATTTGCCTTCCCAGGGTTACTGTTAGGCTTAGGCCTAGGGCTAGGATTTTTAAAACTAGGAAGCCCTGGGCTCCAGGCACACTGCAGCTGTTCAAGGCATCCCAAGGGGAGTACAAAAGTGCAACAACATGGCAGCTTTCACAGCTTTTTCCTTGGCACCATCCCTATACCTAGGCTGATTTATCTGCCTAGGGTTAGGGTTAGGGTTCAGCCTAGGGCTTGGATTTCTTTAACCAGGAAGCCCTGAGTTCCAGGCTTACTTCATCTGCCAAAGGCATCCCAAAGGGAGTGCAGAAGTGCCACAACATGGCTGCTTTCACGGCTTTTTCCTTGGCAAGAAGCCTAACATCAGGCTGATTTACTTTCCCAGGGTTACTGTTAGGCTTAGGCCTAGGGCTAGGATTTTTGAAACTAGGAAGCCCTTAGCTCCAGGCACACTGCAGCTGTTCAAGGCATCCCAAGGGGAGTACAATAGTGCAACAACATGGCAGCTTTCACAGCTTTTTCCTTGGCACCATCCCTATACCTAGGCTGATTTATCTGCCTAGGGTTAGGGTTAGGGTTCAGCCTAGGGCTTGGATTTCTTTAACCAGGAAGCCCTGAGTTCCAGGCTTACTTCATCTGCCAAAGGCATCCCAAAGGGAGTGCAGAAGTGCCACAACATGGCTGCTTTCACGGCTTTTCCCTTAGAAAGAACCCTAATACCCGGCTGATTTACCTTCCTAGGGTTACTGTTAGGCTTAGGCCTAGGACTTTTAAAACCAGGAAGCCCTGGGCTCCAGGCACACTGCAGCTGCGAAAGGCATCTCAAGGGGAGCGCAAAAGTGACGCAACTTGGCTGCCACCACTGATATTTCCATGAGACCATCCCGAACCATAGGTTGATTTTCCTTCCTAGGCTTAAGGTTTGAGTTACGCCTAGGGTAAGGGTCTATTAACCAGAAAGCCCTGAGTTCCAAGAACACAGCAGCTGCGAAGGACTAGCCAAGAAGAGCGCAAAAGTACCACAACATGCCTGCCTCCACAGCTTTTTCCTTGGGGACATGCCTAATTCCTGGCTGATTTGCCTTTCTCGTCTTAGGGTTGGGGTTCGGCCTAGGGCTAGGATTTTTAAAAGCAGGAAGCCCTGAGTTCCAGGCACACTGGAGCTGTGAAAGGCATCCAAAAGGGAGTGCAAAAGTGCCACAACATGGCTGCTTTCACGGCTTTTTCCTTGGCAAGAAGCCTAACACCAGGCTGACATACTTTCCCAGGGTTACTGTTAGGCTTAGGCCTAGGGCTAGGATTTTTGAAACTAGGAAGCCCTGGGCTCCAGGCACACTGCAGCTGTTCAAGGCATCCCAAGGGGAGTACAAAAGTGCAACAACATGGCAGCTTTCACAGCTTTTTCCTTGGCACCATCCCTATACCTGGGCTGATTTATCTGCCTAGGGTTAGGGTTAGGGTTCAGCCTAGGGCTTGAATTTTTTTAACCAGGAAGCCCTGAGTTCCAGGCTTACTTCATCTGCCAAAGGCATCCCAAAGGGAGTGCAGAAGTGCCACAACATGGCTGCTTTCACGGCTTTTCCCTTAGAAAGAACCCTAATACCCGGCTGATTTACCTTCCTAGGGTTACTGTTAGGCTTAGGCCTAGGACTTTTAAAACCAGGAAGCCCTGGGCTCCAGGCACACTGCAGCTGCGAAAGGCATCTCAAGGGGAGCGCAAAAGTGACGCAACTTGGCTGCCACCACTGATATTTCCATGAGACCATCCCGAACCATAGGTTGATTTTCCTTCCTAGGCTTAAGGTTTGAGTTACGCCTAGGGTAAGGGTCTATTAACCAGAAAGCCCTGAGTTCCAAGAACACAGCAGCTGCGAAGGACTAGCCAAGAAGAGCGCAAAAGTAGCACAACATGCCTGCCTCCACAGCTTTTTCCTTGGGGACATGCCTAATTCCTGGCTGATTTGCCTTTCTCGTCTTAGGGTTGGGGTTCGGCCTAGGGCTAGGATTTTTAAAATCAGGAAGCCCTGAGTTCCAGGCACACTGGAGCTGTGAAAGGCATCCAAAAGGGAGTGCAAAAGTGCCACAACATGGCTGCTTTCACGGCTTTTTCCTTGGCAAGAAGCCTAACACCAGGCTGACATACTTTCCCAGGGTTACTGTTAGGCTTAGGCCTAGGGCTAGGATTTTTGAAACTAGGAAGCCCTGGGCTCCAGGCACACTGCAGCTGTGAAAGGCATCCCAAGGGGAGTACAAAAGTGCAACAACATGGCAGCTTTCACAGCTTTTTCCTTGGCACCATCCCTATACCTAGGCTGATTTATCTGCCTAGGGTTAGGGTTAGGGTTCAGCCTAGGGCTTGGATTTCTTTAACCAGGAAGCCCTGAGTTCCAGGCTTACTTCATCTGCCAAAGGCATCCCAAAGGGAGTGCAGAAGTGCCACAACATGGCTGCTTTCACGGCTTTTCCCTTAGGAAGAACCCTAATACCCGGCTGATTTACCTTCCTAGGGTTACTGTTAGGCTTAGGCCTAGGACTTTTAAAACCAGGAAGCCCTGGGCTCCAGGCACACTGCAGCTGCAAAAGGCATCCCAAGGGGAGCGCAAAAGTGACGCAACTTGGCTGCCACCACTGATATTTCCATGAGACCATCCCGAACCATAGGTTGATTTTCCTTCCTAGGGTTAAGGTTTGAGTTACGCCTAGGGTAAGGGTTCTATTAACCAGAAAGCCCTGAGTTCCAAGAACACAGCAGCTGCGAAGGACTAGCCAAGAAGAGCGCAAAAGTACCACAACATGCCTGCCTCCACAGCTTTTTCCTTGGGGACATGCCTAATTCCTGGCTGATTTGCCTTTCTCGTCTTAGGGTTGGGGTTCGGCCTAGGGCTAGGATTTTTAAAAGCAGGAAGCCCTGAGTTCCAGGCACACTGGAGCTGTGAAAGGCATCCAAAAGGGAGTGCAAAAGTGCCACAACATGGCTGCTTTCACGGCTTTTTCCTTGGCAAGAAGCCTAAAATCAGGCTGATTTACTTTCCCAGGGTTACTGTTAGGCTTAGGCCTAGGGCTAGGATTTTTGAAACTAGGAAGCCCTTAGCTCCAGGCACACTGCAGCTGTTCAAGGCATCCCAAGGGGAGTACAAAAGTGCAACAACATGGCAGCTTTCACAGCTTTTTCCTTGGCACCATCCCTATACCTAGGCTGATTTATCTGCCTAGGGTTAGGGTTAGGGTTCAGCCTAGGGCTTGGATTTCTTTAACCAGGAAGCCCTGAGTTCCAGGCTTACTTCATCTGCCAAAGGCATCCCAAAGGGAGTGCAGAAGTGCCACAACATGGCTGCTTTCACGGCTTTTTCCTTGGCAAGAAGCCTAACACCAGGCTGACATACTTTCCCAGGGTTACTGTTAGGCTTAGGCCTAGGGCTAGGATTTTTGAAACTAGGAAGCCCTTAGCTCCAGGCACACTGCAGCTGTTCAAGGCATCCCAAGGGGAGTACAAAAGTGCAACAACATGGCAGCTTTCACAGCTTTTCCTTGGCACCATCCCTATACCTAGGCTGATTTATCTGCCTAGGGTTAGGGTTAGGGTTCAGCCTAGGGCTTGGATTTCTTTAACCAGGAAGCCCTGAGTTCCAGGCTTACTTCATCTGCCAAAGGCATCCCAAAGGGAGTGCAGAAGTGCCACAACATGGCTGCTTTCACGGCTTTTCCCTTAGGAAGAACCCTAATACCCGGCTGATTTACCTTCCTAGGGTTACTGTTAGGCTTAGGCCTAGGACTTTTAAAACCAGGAAGCCCTGGGCTCCAGGCACACTGCAGCTGCAAAAGGCATCCCAAGGGGAGCGCAAAAGTGACGCAACTTGGCTGCCACCACTGATATTTCCATGAGACCATCCCGAACCATAGGCTGATTTTCCTTCCTAGGGTTAAGGTTTGAGTTACGCCTAGGGTAAGGGTTCTATTAACCAGAAAGCCCTGAGTTCCAAGAACACAGCAGCTGCGAAGGACTAGCCAAGAAGAGCGCAAAAGTACCACAACATGCCTGCCTCCACAGCTTTTTCCTTGGGGACATGCCTAATTCCTGGCTGATTTGCCTTTCTCGTCTTAGGGTTGGGGTTCGGCCTAGGGCTAGGATTTTTAAAAGCAGGAAGCCCTGAGTTCCAGGCACACTGGAGCTGTGAAAGGCATCCAAAAGGGAGTGCAAAAGTGCCACAACATGGCTGTTTCACGGCTTTTTCCTTGGCAAGAAGCCTAACATCAGGCTGATTTACTTTCCCAGGGTTACTGTTAGGCTTAGGCCTAGGGCTAGGATTTTTGAAACTAGGAAGCCCTTAGCTCCAGGCACACTGCAGCTGTTCAAGGCATCCCAAGGGGAGTACAAAAGTGCAACAACATGGCAGCTTTCACAGCTTTTTCCTTGGCACCATCCCTATACCTAGGCTGATTTATCTGCCTAGGGTTAGGGTTAGGGTTCAGCCTAGGGCTTGGATTTCTTTAACCAGGAAGCCCTGAGTTCCAGGCTTACTTCATCTGCCAAAGGCATCCCAAAGGGAGTGCAGAAGTGCCACAACATGGCTGCTTTCACGGCTTTTTCCTTGGCAAGAAGCCTAACACCAGGCTGACATACTTTCCCAGGGTTACTGTTAGGCTTAGGCCTAGGGCTAGGATTTTTGAAACTAGGAAGCCCTTAGCTCCAGGCACACTGCAGCTGTTCAAGGCATCCCAAGGGGAGTACAAAAGTGCAACAACATGGCAGCTTTCACAGCTTTTCCTTGGCACCATCCCTATACCTAGGCTGATTTATCTGCCTAGGGTTAGGGTTAGGGTTCAGCCTAGGGCTAGGATTTCTTTAACCAGGAAGCCCTGAGTTCCAGGCTTACTTCATCTGCCAAAGGCATCCCAAAGGGAGTGCAGAAGTGCCACAACATGGCTGCTTTCACGGCTTTTCCCTTAGGAAGAACCCTAATACCCGGCTGATTTACCTTCCTAGGGTTACTGTTAGGCTTAGGCCTAGGACTTTTAAAACCAGGAAGCCCTGGGCTCCAGGCACACTGCAGCTGCAAAAGGCATCCCAAGGGGAGCGCAAAAGTGACGCAACTTGGCTGCCACCACTGATATTTCCATGAGACCATCCCGAACCATAGGCTGATTTTCCTTCCTAGGGTTAAGGTTTGAGTTACGCCTAGGGTAAGGGTTCTATTAACCAGAAAGCCCTGAGTTCCAAGAACACAGCAGCTGCGAAGGACTAGCCAAGAAGAGCGCAAAAGTACCACAACATGCCTGCCTCCACAGCATTTTCCTTGGGGACATGCCTAATTCCTGGCTGATTTGCCTTTCTCGTCTTAGGGTTGGGGTTCGGCCTAGGGCTAGGATTTTTAAAAGCAGGAAGCCCTGAGTTCCAGGCACACTGCAGCTGTGAAAGGCATCCAAAAGGGAGTGCAAAAGTGCCACAACATGGCTGCTTTCACGGCTTTTTCCTTGGCAAGAAGCCTAACACCAGGCTGATTTGCCTTCCCAGGGTTACTGTTAGGCTTAGGCCTAGGGCTAGGATTTTTAAAACTAGGAAGCCCTGGGCTCCAGGCACACTGCAGCTGTTCAAGGCATCCCAAGGGGAGTACAAAAGTGCAACAACATGGCAGCTTTCACAGCTTTTTCCTTGGCACCATCCCTATACCTAGGCTGATTTATCTGCCTAGGGTTAGGGTTAGGGTTCAGCCTAGGGCTTGGATTTCTTTAACCAGGAAGCCCTGAGTTCCAGGCTTACTTCATCTGCCAAAGGCATCCCAAAGGGAGTGCAGAAGTGCCACAACATGGCTGCTTTCACGGCTTTTTCCTTGGCAAGAAGCCTAACATCAGGCTGATTTACTTTCCCAGGGTTACTGTTAGGCTTAGGCCTAGGGCTAGTATTTTTGAAACTAGGAAGCCCTTAGCTCCAGGCACACTGCAGCTGTTCAAGGCATCCCAAGGGGAGTACAATAGTGCAACAACATGGCAGCTTTCACAGCTTTTTCCTTGGCACCATCCCTATACCTGGGCTGATTTATCTGCCTAGGGTTAGGGTTAGGGTTCAGCCTAGGGCTTGAATTTTTTTAACCAGGAAGCCCTGAGTTCCAGGCTTACTTCATCTGCCAAAGGCATCCCAAAGGGAGTGCAGAAGTGCCACAACATGGCTGCTTTCACGGCTTTTCCCTTAGAAAGAACCCTAATACCCGGCTGATTTACCTTCCTAGGGTTACTGTTAGGCTTAGGCCTAGGACTTTTAAAACCAGGAAGCCCTGGGCTCCAGGCACACTGCAGCTGCAAAAGGCATCCCAAGGGGAGCGCAAAAGTGACGCAACTTGGCTGCCACCACTGATATTTCCATGAGACCATCCCGAACCATAGGCTGATTTTCCTTCCTAGGGTTAAGGTTTGAGTTACGCCTAGGGTAAGGGTCTATTAACCAGAAAGCCCTGAGTTCCAAGAACACAGCAGCTGCGAAGGACTAGCCAAGAAGAGCGCAAAAGTAGCACAACATGCCTGCCTCCACAGCATTTTCCTTGGGGACATGCCTAATTCCTGGCTGATTTGCCTTTCTCGTCTTAGGGTTGGGGTTCGGCCTAGGGCTAGGATTTTTAAAATCAGGAAGCCCTGAGTTCCAGGCACACTGGAGCTGTGAAAGGCATCCAAAAGGGAGTGCAAAAGTGCCACAACATGGCTGTTTCATGGCTTTTTCCTTGGCAAGAAGACTAACATCAGGCTGATTTACTTTCCCAGGGTTACTGTTAGGCTTAGGCCTAGGGCTAGGATTTTTGAAACTAGGAAGCCCTGGGCTCCAGGCACACTGCAGCTGTTCAAGGCATCCCAAGGGGAGTACAAAAGTGCAACAACATGGCAGCTTTCACAGCTTTTTCCTTGGCACCATCCCTATACCTAGGCTGATTTATCTGCCTAGGGTTAGGGTTAGGGTTCAGCCTAGGGCTTGGATTTCTTTAACCAGGAAGCCCTGAGTTCCAGGCTTACTTCATCTGCCAAAGGCATCCCAAAGGGAGTGCAGAAGTGCCACAACATGGCTGCTTTCACGGCTTTTCCCTTAGGAAGAACCCTAATACCCGGCTGATTTACCTTCCTAGGGTTACTGTTAGGCTTAGGCCTAGGACTTTTAAAACCAGGAAGCCCTGGGCTCCAGGCACACTGCAGCTGCAAAAGGCATCCCAAGGGGAGCGCAAAAGTGACGCAACTTGGCTGCCACCACTGATATTTCCATGAGACCATCCCGAACCATAGGCTGATTTTCCTTCCTAGGGTTAAGGTTTGAGTTACGCCTAGGGTAAGGGTTCTATTAACCAGAAAGCCCTGAGTTCCAAGAACACAGCAGCTGCGAAGGACTAGCCAAGAAGAGCGCAAAAGTACCACAACATGCCTGCCTCCACAGCTTTTTCCTTGGGGACATGCCTAATTCCTGGCTGATTTGCCTTTCTCGTCTTAGGGTTGGGGTTCGGCCTAGGGCTAGGATTTTTAAAATCAGGAAGCCCTGAGTTCCAGGCACACTGGAGCTGTGAAAGGCATCCAAAAGGGAGTGCAAAAGTGCCACAACATGGCTGTTTCACGGCTTTTTCCTTGGCAAGAAGCCTAACATCAGGCTGATTTACTTTCCCAGGGTTACTGTTAGGCTTAGGCCTAGGGCTAGGATTTTTGAAACTAGGAAGCCCTTAGCTCCAGGCACACTGCAGCTGTTCAAGGCATCCCAAGGGGAGTACAAAAGTGCAACAACATGGCAGCTTTCACAGCTTTTTCCTTGGCACCATCCCTATACCTAGGCTGATTTATCTGCCTAGGGTTAGGGTTAGGGTTCAGCCTAGGGCTTGAATTTTTTTTACCAGGAAGCCCTGAGTTCCAGGCTTACTTCATCTGCCAAAGGCATCCCAAAGGGAGTGCAGAAGTGCCACAGCATGGCTGCTTTCACGGCTTTTCCCTTAGGAAGAACCCTAATACCCGGCTGATTTACCTTCCTAGGGTTACTGTTAGGCTTAGGCCTAGGACTTTTAAAACCAGGAAGCCCTGGGCTCCAGGCACACTGCAGCTGCAAAAGGCATCCCAAGGGGAGCGCAAAAGTGACGCAACTTGGCTGCCACCACTGATATTTCCATGAGACCATCCCGAAACATAGGCTGATTTTCCTTCCTAGGGTTAAGGTTTGAGTTACGCCTAGGGTAAGGGTCTATTAACCAGAAAGCCCTGAGTTCCAAGAACACAGCAGCTGCGAAGGACTAGCCAAGAAGAGCGCAAAAGTACCACAACATGCCTGCCTCCACAGCTTTTTCCTTGGGGACATGCCTAATTCCTGGCTGATTTGCCTTTCTCGTCTTAGGGTTGGGGTTCGGCCTAGGGCTAGGATTTTTAAAAGCAGGAAGCCCTGAGTTCCAGGCACACTGGAGCTGTGAAAGGCATCCAAAAGGGAGTGCAAAAGTGCCACAACATGGCTGTTTCACGGCTTTTTCCTTGGCAAGAAGCCTAACATCAGGCTGATTTACTTTCCCAGGGTTACTGTTAGGCTTAGGCCTAGGGCTAGGATTTTTGAAACTAGGAAGCCCTTAGCTCCAGGCACACTGCAGCTGTTCAAGGCATCCCAAGGGGAGTACAAAAGTGCAACAACATGGCAGCTTTCACAGCTTTTTCCTTGGCACCATCCCTATACCTAGGCTGATTTATCTGCCTAGGGTTAGGGTTAGGGTTCAGCCTAGGGCTTGAATTTTTTTTACCAGGAAGCCCTGAGTTCCAGGCTTACTTCATCTGCCAAAGGCATCCCAAAGGGAGTGCAGAAGTGCCACAGCATGGCTGCTTTCACGGCTTTTCCCTTAGGAAGAACCCTAATACCCGGCTGATTTACCTTCCTAGGGTTACTGTTAGGCTTAGGCCTAGGACTTTTAAAACCAGGAAGCCCTGGGCTCCAGGCACACTGCAGCTGCAAAAGGCATCCCAAGGGGAGCGCAAAAGTGACGCAACTTGGCTGCCACCACTGATATTTCCATGAGACCATCCCGAAACATAGGCTGATTTTCCTTCCTAGGGTTAAGGTTTGAGTTACGCCTAGGGTAAGGGTCTATTAACCAGAAAGCCCTGAGTTCCAAGAACACAGCAGCTGCGAAGGACTAGCCAAGAAGAGCGCAAAAGTACCACAACATGCCTGCCTCCACAGCTTTTTCCTTGGGGACATGCCTAATTCCTGGCTGATTTGCCTTTCTCGTCATAGGGTTGGGGTTCGGCCTAGGGCTAGGATTTTTAAAAGCAGGAAGCCCTGAGTTCCAGGCACACTGGAGCTGTGAAAGGCATCCAAAAGGGAGTGCAAAAGTGCCACAACATGGCTGCTTTCACGGCTTTTTCCTTGGCAAGAAGCCTAACACCAGGCTGACATACTTTCCCAGGGTTACTGTTAGGCTTAGGCCTAGGGCTAGGATTTTTGAAACTAGGAAGCCCTGGGCTCCAGGCACACTGCAGCTGTTCAAGGCATCCCAAGGGGAGTACAAAAGTGCAACAACATGGCAGCTTTCACAGCTTTTTCCTTGGCACCATCCCTATACCTAGGTTGATTTATCTGCCTAGGGTTAGGGTTAGGGTTCAGCCTAGGGCTTGGATTTCTTTAACCAGGAAGCCCTGAGTTCCAGGCTTACTTCATCTGCCAAAGGCATCCCAAAGGGAGTGCAGAAGTGCCACAACATGGCTGCTTTCACGGCTTTTTCCTTGGCAAGAAGCCTAACACCAGGCTGATTTACTTTCCCAGGGTTACTGTTAGGCTTAGGCCTAGGGCTAGGATTTTTGAAACTAGGAAGCCCTTAGCTCCAGGCACACTGCAGCTGTTCAAGGCATCCCAAGGGGAGTGCAAAAGTGCAACAACATGGCAGCTTTCACAGCTTTTCCTTGGCACCATCCCTATACCTAGGCTGATTTATCTGCCTAGGGTTAGGGTTAGGGTTCAGCCTAGGGCTTGGATTTCTTTAACCAGGAAGCCCTGAGTTCCAGGCTTACTTCATCTGCCAAAGGCATCCCAAAGGGAGTGCAGAAGTGCCACAACATGGCTGCTTTCACGGCTTTTCCCTTAGGAAGAACCCTAATACCCGGCTGATTTACCTTCCTAGGGTTACTGTTAGGCTTAGGCCTAGGACTTTTAAAACCAGGAAGCCCTGGGCTCCAGGCACACTGCAGCTGCAAAAGGCATCCCAAGGGGAGCGCAAAAGTGACGCAACTTGGCTGCCACCACTGATATTTCCATGAGACCATCCCGAACCATAGGCTGATTTTCCTTCCTAGGGTTAAGGTTTGAGTTACGCCTAGGGTAAGGGTCTATTAACCAGAAAGCCCTGAGTTCCAAGAACACAGCAGCTGCGAAGGACTAGCCAAGAAGAGCGCAAAAGTACCACAACATGCCTGCCTCCACAGCTTTTTCCTTGGGGACATGCCTAATTCCTGGCTGATTTGCCTTTCTCGTCTTAGGGTTGGGGTTCGGCCTAGGGCTAGGATTTTTAAAATCAGGAAGCCCTGAGTTCCAGGCACACTGGAGCTGTGAAAGGCATCCAAAAGGGAGTGCAAAAGTGCCACAACATGGCTGTTTCATGGCTTTTTCCTTGGCAAGAAGCCTAACATCAGGCTGATTTGCTTTCCCAGGGTTACTGTTAGGCTTAGGCCTAGGGCTAGGATTTTTGAAACTAGGAAGCCCTTAGCTCCAGGCACACTGCAGCTGTTCAAGGCATCCCAAGGGGAGTACAAAAGTGCAACAACATGGCAGCTTTCACAGCTTTTTCCTTGGCACCATCCCTATACCTAGGCTGATTTATCTGCCTAGGGTTAGGGTTAGGGTTCAGCCTAGGGCTTGGATTTCTTTAACCAGGAAGCCCTGAGTTCCAGGCTTACTTCATCTGCCAAAGGCATCCCAAAGGGAGTGCAGAAGTGCCACAACATGGCTGCTTTCACGGCTTTTCCCTTAGGAAGAACCCTAATACCCGGCTGATTTACCTTCCTAGGGTTACTGTTAGGCTTAGGCCTAGGACTTTTAAAACCAGGAAGCCCTGGGCTCCAGGCACACTGCAGCTGCGAAAGGCATCCCAAGGGGAGCGCAAAAGTGACGCAACTTGGCTGCCACCACTGATATTTCCATGAGACCATCCCGAACCATAGGCTGATTTTCCTTCCTAGGGTTAAGGTTTGAGTTACGCCTAGGGTAAGGGTTCTATTAACCAGAAAGCCCTGAGTTCCAAGAACACAGCAGCTGCGAAGGACTAGCCAAGAAGAGCGCAAAAGTACCACAACATGCCTGCCTCCACAGCTTTTTCCTTGGGGACATGCCTAATTCCTGGCTGATTTGCCTTTCTCGTCTTAGGGTTGGGGTTCGGCCTAGGGCTAGGATTTTTAAAATCAGGAAGCCCTGAGTTCCAGGCACACTGGAGCTGTGAAAGGCATCCAAAAGGGAGTGCAAAAGTGCCACAACATGGCTGTTTTACGGCTTTTTCCTTGGCAAGAAGCCTAACATCAGGCTGATTTACTTTCCCAGGGTTACTGTTAGGCTTAGGCCTAGGGCTAGGATTTTTGAAACTAGGAAGCCCTTAGCTCCAGGCACACTGCAGCTGTTCAAGGCATCCCAAGGGGAGTACAAAAGTGCAACAACATGGCAGCTTTCACAGCTTTTTCCTTGGCACCATCCCTATACCTAGGCTGATTTATCTGCCTAGGGTTAGGGTTAGGGTTCAGCCTAGGGCTTGAATTTTTTTTACCAGGAAGCCCTGAGTTCCAGGCTTACTTCATCTGCCAAAGGCATCCCAAAGGGAGTGCAGAAGTGCCACAACATGGCTGCTTTCACGGCTTTTCCCTTAGGAAGAACCCTAATACCCGGCTGATTTACCTTCCTAGGGTTACTGTTAGGCTTAGGCCTAGGACTTTTAAAACCAGGAAGCCCTGGGCTCCAGGCACACTGCAGCTGCAAAAGGCATCCCAAGGGGAGCGCAAAAGTGACGCAACTTGGCTGCCACCACTGATATTTCCATGAGACCATCCCGAAACATAGGCTGATTTTCCTTCCTAGGGTTAAGGTTTGAGTTACGCCTAGGGTAAGGGTCTATTAACCAGAAAGCCCTGAGTTCCAAGAACACAGCAGCTGCGAAGGACTAGCCAAGAAGAGCGCAAAAGTACCACAACATGCCTGCCTCCACAGCTTTTTCCTTGGGGACATGCCTAATTCCTGGCTGATTTGCCTTTCTCGTCTTAGGGTTGGGGTTCGGCCTAGGGCTAGGATTTTTAAAATCAGGAAGCCCTGAGTTCCAGGCACACTGGAGCTGTGAAAGGCATCCAAAAGGGAGTGCAAAAGTGCCACAACATGGCTGCTTTCACGGCTTTTTCCTTGGCAAGAAACCTAACATCAGGCTGATTTACTTTCCCAGGGTTACTGTTAGGCTTAGGCCTAGGGCTAGGATTTTTGAAACTAGGAAGCCCTTAGCTCCAGGCACACTGCAGCTGTTCAAGGCATCCCAAGGGGAGTACAAAAGTGCAACAACATGGCAGCTTTCACAGCTTTTTCCTTGGCACCATCCCTATACCTAGGCTGATTTATCTGCCTAGGGTTAGGGTTAGGGTTCAGCCTAGGGCTTGGATTTCTTTAACCAGGAAGCCCTGAGTTCCAGGCTTACTTCATCTGCCAAAGGCATCCCAAAGGGAGTGCAGAAGTGCCACAACATGGCTGCTTTCACGGCTTTTCCCTTAGGAAGAACCCTAATACCCGGCTGATTTACCTTCCTAGGGTTACTGTTAGGCTTAGGCCTAGGACTTTTAAAACCAGGAAGCCCTGGGCTCCAGGCACACTGCAGCTGCAAAAGGCATCCCAAGGAGAGCGCAAAAGTGACGCAACTTGGCTGCCACCACTGATATTTCCATGAGACCATCCCGAACCATAGGCTGATTTTCCTTCCTAGGGTTAAGGTTTGAGTTACGCCTAGGGTAAGGGTTCTATTAACCAGAAAGCCCTGAGTTCCAAGAACACAGCAGCTGCGAAGGACTAGCCAAGAAGAGCGCAAAAGTACCACAACATGCCTGCCTCCACAGCTTTTTCCTTGTGGACATGCCTAATTCCTGGCTGATTTGCCTTTCTCGTCTTAGGGTTGGGGTTCGGCCTAGGGCTAGGATTTTTAAAAGCAGGAAGCCCTGAGTTCCAGGCACACTGGAGCTGTGAAAGTCATCCAAAAGGGAGTGCAAAAGTGCCACAACATGGCTGCTTTCACGGCTTTTTCCTTGGCAAGAAGCCTAACACCAGGCTGATTTACTTTCCCAGGGTTACTGTTAGGCTTAGGCCTAGGGCTAGGATTTTTGAAACTAGGAAGCCCTTAGCTCCAGGCACACTGCAGCTGTTCAAGGCATCCCAAGGGGAGTACAAAAGTGCAACAACATGGCAGCTTTCACAGCTTTTTCCTTGGCACCATCCCTATACCTAGGCTGATTTATCTGCCTAGGGTTAGGGTTAGGGTTCAGCCTAGGGCTTGGATTTCTTTAACCAGGAAGCCCTGAGTTCCAGGCTTACTTCATCTGCCAAAGGCATCCCAAAGGGAGTGCAGAAGTGCCACAACATGGCTGCTTTCACGGCTTTTCCCTTAGGAAGAACCCTAATACCCGGCTGATTTACCTTCCTAGGGTTACTGTTAGGCTTAGGCCTAGGACTTTTAAAACCAGGAAGCCCTGGGCTCCAGGCACACTGCAGCTGCGAAAGGCATCCCAAGGGGAGCGCAAAAGTGACGCAACTTGGCTGCCACCACTGATATTTCCATGAGACCATCCCGAACCATAGGCTGATTTTCCTTCCTAGGGTTAAGGTTTGAGTTACGCCTAGGGTAAGGGTTCTATTAACCAGAAAGCCCTGAGTTCCAAGAACACAGCAGCTGCGAAGGACTAGCCAAGAAGAGCGCAAAAGTACCACAACATGCCTGCCTCCACAGCTTTTTCCTTGGGGACATGCCTAATTCCTGGCTGATTTGCCTTTCTCGTCTTAGGGTTGGGGTTCGGCCTAGGGCTAGGATTTTTAAAATCAGGAAGCCCTGAGTTCCAGGCACACTGGAGCTGTGAAAGGCATCCAAAAGGGAGTGCAAAAGTGCCACAACATGGCTGTTTCATGGCTTTTTCCTTGGCAAGAAGCCTAACATCAGGCTGATTTACTTTCCCAGGGTTACTGTTAGGTTTAGGCCTAGGGCTAGGATTTTTGAAACTAGGAAGCCCTTAGCTCCAGGCACACTGCAGCTGTTCAAGGCATCCCAAGGGGAGTACAAAAGTGCAACAACATGGCAGCTTTCACAGCTTTTTCCTTGGCACCATCCCTATACCTAGGCTGATTTATCTGCCTAGGGTTAGGGTTAGGGTTCAGCCTAGGGCTTGAATTTTTTTTACCAGGAAGCCCTGAGTTCCAGGCTTACTTCATCTGCCAAAGGCATCCCAAAGGGAGTGCAGAAGTGCCACAACATGGCTGCTTTCACGGCTTTTCCCTTAGGAAGAACCCTAATACCCGGCTGATTTACCTTCCTAGGGTTACTGTTAGGCTTAGGCCTAGGACTTTTAAAACCAGGAAGCCCTGGGCTCCAGGCACACTGCAGCTGCAAAAGGCATCCCAAGGGGAGCGCAAAAGTGACGCAACTTGGCTGCCACCACTGATATTTCCATGAGACCATCCCGAACCATAGGCTGATTTTCCTTCCTAGGGTTAAGGTTTGAGTTACGCCTAGGGTAAGGGTCTATTAACCAGAAAGCCCTGAGTTCCAAGAACACAGCAGCTGCGAAGGACTAGCCAAGAAGAGCGCAAAAGTACCACAACATGCCTGCCTCCACAGCTTTTTCCTTGGGGACATGCCTAATTCCTGGCTGATTTGCCTTTCTCGTCATAGGGTTGGGGTTCGGCCTAGGGCTAGGATTTTTAAAAGCAGGAAGCCCTGAGTTCCAGGCACACTGGAGCTGTGAAAGGCATCCAAAAGGGAGTGCAAAAGTGCCACAACATGGCTGCTTTCACGGCTTTTTCCTTGGCAAGAAGCCTAACACCAGGCTGACATACTTTCCCAGGGTTACTGTTAGGCTTAGGCCTAGGGCTAGGATTTTTAAAACTAGGAAGCCCTGGGCTCCAGGCACACTGCAGCTGTTCAAGGCATCCCAAGGGGAGTACAAAAGTGCAACAACATGGCAGCTTTCACAGCTTTTTCCTTGGCACCATCCCTATACCTAGGCTGATTTATCTGCCTAGGGTTAGGGTTAGGGTTCAGCCTAGGGCTTGGATTTCTTTAACCAGGAAGCCCTGAGTTCCAGGCTTACTTCATCTGCCAAAGGCATCCCAAAGGGAGTGCAGAAGTGCCACAACATGGCTGCTTTCACGGCTTTTTCCTTGGCAAGAAGCCTAACACCAGGCTGATTTACTTTCCCAGGGTTACTGTTAGGCTTAGGCCTAGGGCTAGGATTTTTGAAACTAGGAAGCCCTTAGCTCCAGGCACACTGCAGCTGTTCAAGGCATCCCAAGGGGAGTGCAAAAGTGCAACAACATGGCAGCTTTCACAGCTTTTCCTTGGCACCATCCCTATACCTAGGCTGATTTATCTGCCTAGGGTTAGGGTTAGGGTTCAGCCTAGGGCTTGGATTTCTTTAACCAGGAAGCCCTGAGTTCCAGGCTTACTTCATCTGCCAAAGGCATCCCAAAGGGAGTGCAGAAGTGCCACAACATGGCTGCTTTCACGGCTTTTCCCTTAGGAAGAACCCTAATACCCGGCTGATTTACCTTCCTAGGGTTACTGTTAGGCTTAGGCCTAGGACTTTTAAAACCAGGAAGCCCTGGGCTCCAGGCACACTGCAGCTGCAAAAGGCATCCCAAGGGGAGCGCAAAAGTGACGCAACTTGGCTGCCACCACTGATATTTCCATGAGACCATCCCGAACCATAGGCTGATTTTCCTTCCTAGGGTTAAGGTTTGAGTTACGCCTAGGGTAAGGGTCTATTAACCAGAAAGCCCTGAGTTCCAAGAACACAGCAGCTGCGAAGGACTAGCCAAGAAGAGCGCAAAAGTACCACAACATGCCTGCCTCCACAGCTTTTTCCTTGGGGACATGCCTAATTCCTGGCTGATTTGCCTTTCTCGTCTTAGGGTTGGGGTTCGGCCTAGGGCTAGGATTTTTAAAATCAGGAAGCCCTGAGTTCCAGGCACACTGGAGCTGTGAAAGGCATCCAAAAGGGAGTGCAAAAGTGCCACAACATGGCTGTTTCATGGCTTTTTCCTTGGCAAGAAGCCTAACATCAGGCTGATTTACTTTCCCAGGGTTACTGTTAGGCTTAGGCCTAGGGCTAGGATTTTTGAAACTAGGAAGCCCTGGGCTCCAGGCACACTGCAGCTGTTCAAGGCATCCCAAGGGGAGTACAAAAGTGCAACAACATGGCAGCTTTCACAGCTTTTTCCTTGGCACCATCCCTATACCTAGGCTGATTTATCTGCCTAGGGTTAGGGTTAGGGTTCAGCCTAGGGCTTGGATTTCTTTAACCAGGAAGCCCTGAGTTCCAGGCTTACTTCATCTGCCAAAGGCATCCCAAAGGGAGTGCAGAAGTGCCACAACATGGCTGCTTTCACGGCTTTTCCCTTAGGAAGAACCCTAATACCCGGCTGATTTACCTTCCTAGGGTTACTGTTAGGCTTAGGCCTAGGACTTTTAAAACCAGGAAGCCCTGGGCTCCAGGCACACTGCAGCTGCGAAAGGCATCCCAAGGGGAGCGCAAAAGTGACGCAACTTGGCTGCCACCACTGATATTTCCATGAGACCATCCCGAACCATAGGCTGATTTTCCTTCCTAGGGTTAAGGTTTGAGTTACGCCTAGGGTAAGGGTTCTATTAACCAGAAAGCCCTGAGTTCCAAGAACACAGCAGCTGCGAAGGACTAGCCAAGAAGAGCGCAAAAGTACCACAACATGCCTGCCTCCACAGCTTTTTCCTTGGGGACATGCCTAATTCCTGGCTGATTTGCCTTTCTCGTCTTAGGGTTGGGGTTCGGCCTAGGGCTAGGATTTTTAAAAGCAGGAAGCCCTGAGTTCCAGGCACACTGGAGCTGTGAAAGGCATCCAAAAGGGAGTGCAAAAGTGCCACAACATGGCTGTTTCACGGCTTTTTCCTTGGCAAGAAGCCTAACATCAGGCTGATTTACTTTCCCAGGGTTACTGTTAGGCTTAGGCCTAGGGCTAGGATTTTTGAAACTAGGAAGCCCTTAGCTCCAGGCACACTGCAGCTGTTCAAGGCATCCCAAGGGGAGTACAAAAGTGCAACAACATGGCAGCTTTCACAGCTTTTTCCTTGGCACCATCCCTATACCTAGGCTGATTTATCTGCCTAGGGTTAGGGTTAGGGTTCAGCCTAGGGCTTGAATTTTTTTTACCAGGAAGCCCTGAGTTCCAGGCTTACTTCATCTGCCAAAGGCATCCCAAAGGGAGTGCAGAAGTGCCACAACATGGCTGCTTTCACGGCTTTTCCCTTAGGAAGAACCCTAATACCCGGCTGATTTACCTTCCTAGGGTTACTGTTAGGCTTAGGCCTAGGACTTTTAAAACCAGGAAGCCCTGGGCTCCAGGCACACTGCAGCTGCAAAAGGCATCCCAAGGGGAGCGCAAAAGTGACGCAACTTGGCTGCCACCACTGATATTTCCATGAGACCATCCCGAACCATAGGCTGATTTTCCTTCCTAGGGTTAAGGTTTGAGTTACGCCTAGGGTAAGGGTCTATTAACCAGAAAGCCCTGAGTTCCAAGAACACAGCAGCTGCGAAGGACTAGCCAAGAAGAGCGCAAAAGTACCACAACATGCCTGCCTCCACAGCTTTTTCCTTGTGGACATGCCTAATTCCTGGCTGATTTGCCTTTCTCGTCTTAGGGTTGGGGTTCGGCCTAGGGCTAGGATTTTTAAAATCAGGAAGCCCTGAGTTCCAGGCACACTGGAGCTGTGAAAGGCATCCAAAAGGGAGTGCAAAAGTGCCACAACATGGCTGCTTTCACGGCTTTTTCCTTGGCAAGAAACCTAACATCAGGCTGATTTACTTTCCCAGGGTTACTGTTAGGCTTAGGCCTAGGGCTAGGATTTTTGAAACTAGGAAGCCCTTAGCTCCAGGCACACTGCAGCTGTTCAAGGCATCCCAAGGGGAGTACAAAAGTGCAACAACATGGCAGCTTTCACAGCTTTTTCCTTGGCACCATCCCTATACCTAGGCTGATTTATCTGCCTAGGGTTAGGGTTAGGGTTCAGCCTAGGGCTTGGATTTCTTTAACCAGGAAGCCCTGAGTTCCAGGCTTACTTCATCTGCCAAAGGCATCCCAAAGGGAGTGCAGAAGTGCCACAACATGGCTGCTTTCACGGCTTTTCCCTTAGGAAGAACCCTAATACCCGGCTGATTTACCTTCCTAGGGTTACTGTTAGGCTTAGGCCTAGGACTTTTAAAACCAGGAAGCCCTGGGCTCCAGGCACACTGCAGCTGCAAAAGGCATCCCAAGGAGAGCGCAAAAGTGACGCAACTTGGCTGCCACCACTGATATTTCCATGAGACCATCCCGAACCATAGGCTGATTTTCCTTCCTAGGGTTAAGGTTTGAGTTACGCCTAGGGTAAGGGTTCTATTAACCAGAAAGCCCTGAGTTCCAAGAACACAGCAGCTGCGAAGGACTAGCCAAGAAGAGCGCAAAAGTACCACAACATGCCTGCCTCCACAGCTTTTTCCTTGTGGACATGCCTAATTCCTGGCTGATTTGCCTTTCTCGTCTTAGGGTTGGGGTTCGGCCTAGGGCTAGGATTTTTAAAAGCAGGAAGCCCTGAGTTCCAGGCACACTGGAGCTGTGAAAGTCATCCAAAAGGGAGTGCAAAAGTGCCACAACATGGCTGCTTTCACGGCTTTTTCCTTGGCAAGAAGCCTAACACCAGGCTGATTTACTTTCCCAGGGTTACTGTTAGGCTTAGGCCTAGGGCTAGGATTTTTGAAACTAGGAAGCCCTTAGCTCCAGGCACACTGCAGCTGTTCAAGGCATCCCAAGGGGAGTACAAAAGTGCAACAACATGGCAGCTTTCACAGCTTTTTCCTTGGCACCATCCCTATACCTAGGCTGATTTATCTGCCTAGGGTTAGGGTTAGGGTTCAGCCTAGGGCTTGGATTTCTTTAACCAGGAAGCCCTGAGTTCCAGGCTTACTTCATCTGCCAAAGGCATCCCAAAGGGAGTGCAGAAGTGCCACAACATGGCTGCTTTCACGGCTTTTTCCTTGGCAAGAAGCCTAACATCAGGCTGATTTACTTTCCCAGGGTTACTGTTAGGCTTAGGCCTAGGGCTAGGATTTTTGAAACTAGGAAGCCCTTAGCTCCAGGCACACTGCAGCTGTTCAAGGCATCCCAAGGGGAGTACAATAGTGCAACAACATGGCAGCTTTCACAGCTTTTTCCTTGGCACCATCCCTATACCTGGGCTGATTTATCTGCCTAGGGTTAGGGTTAGGGTTCAGCCTAGGGCTTGAATTTTTTTAACCAGGAAGCCCTGAGTTCCAGGCTTACTTCATCTGCCAAAGGCATCCCAAAGGGAGTGCAGAAGTGCCACAACATGGCTGCTTTCACGGCTTTTCCCTTAGGAAGAACCCTAATACCCGGCTGATTTACCTTCCTAGGGTTACTGTTAGGCTTAGGCCTAGGACTTTTAAAACCAGGAAGCCCTGGGCTCCAGGCACACTGCAGCTGCGAAAGGCATCCAAAGGGGAGCGCAAAAGTGACGCAACTTGGCTGCCACCACTGATATTTCCATGAGACCATCCCGAACCATAGGCTGATTTTCCTTCCTAGGGTTAAGGTTTGAGTTACGCCTAGGGTAAGGGTTCTATTAACCAGAAAGCCCTGAGTTCCAAGAACACAGCAGCTGCGAAGGACTAGCCAAGAAGAGCGCAAAAGTACCACAACATGCCTGCCTCCACAGCTTTTTCCTTGGGGACATGCCTAATTCCTGGCTGATTTGCCTTTCTCGTCATAGGGTTGGGGTTCGGCCTAGGGCTAGGATTTTTAAAAGCAGGAAGCCCTGAGTTCCAGGCACACTGGAGCTGTGAAAGGCATCCAAAAGGGATTGCAAAAGTGCCACAACATGGCTGCTTTCACGGCTTTTTCCTTGGCAAGACGCCTAACACCAGGCTGACTTACCTTCCCAGGGTTACTATTAGGCTTAGGCCTAGGGCTAGGATTTTTAAAACTAGGAAGCCCTTAGCTCCAGGCACACTGCAGCTGTTCAAGGCATCCCAAGGGGAGTACAAAAGTGCAACAACATGGCAGCTTTCACAGCTTTTTCCTTGGCACCATCCCTATACCTAGGCTGATTTATCTGCCTAGGGTTAGGGTTAGGGTTCAGCCTAGGGCTTGAATTTCTTTAACCAGGAAGCCCTGAGTTCCAGGCTTACTTCATCTGCCAAAGGCATCCCAAAGGGAGTGCAGAAGTGCCACAACATGGCTGCTTTCACGGCTTTTCCCTTAGGAAGAACCCTAATACCCGGCTGATTTACCTTCCTAGGGTTACTGTTAGGCTTAGGCCTAGGACTTTTAAAACTAGGAAGCCCTGGGCTCCAGGCACACTGCAGCTGCAAAAGGCATCCCAAGGGGAGCGCAAAAGTGACGCAACTTGGCTGCCACCACTGATATTTCCATGAGACCATCCCGAACCATAGGTTGATTTTCCTTCCTAGGGTTAAGGTTTGAGTTACGCCTAGGGTAAGGGTCTATTAACCAGAAAGCCCTGAGTTCCAAGAACACAGCAGCTGCGAAGGACTAGCCAAGAAGAGCGCAAAAGTACCACAACATGCCTGCCTCCACAGCTTTTTCCTGGGGGACATGCCTAATTCCTGGCTGATTTGCCTTTCTCGTCTTAGGGTTGCGGTTCGGCCTAGGGCCAGGATTTTTAAAAGCAGGAAGCCCTGAGTTCCAGGCACACTGCAGCTGTGAAAGGCATCCAAAAGGGAGTGCAAAAGTGCCACAACATGGCTGCTTTCACGGCTTTTTCCTTGGCAAGAAGCCTAACACCAGGCTGATTTACTTTCCCAGGGTTACTGTTAGGCTTAGGCCTAGGGCTAGGATTTTTGAAACTAGGAGGCCCTTAGCTCCAGGCACACTGCAGCTGTTCAAGGCATCCCAAGGGGAGTACAAAAGTGCAACAACATGGCAGCTTTCACAGCTTTTTCCTTGGCACCATCCCTATACCTAGGCTGATTTATCTGCCTAGGGTTAGGGTTAGGGTTCAGCCTAGGGCTTGGATTTCTTTAACCAGGAAGCCCTGAGTTCCAGGCTTACTTCATCTGCCAAAGGCATCCCAAAGGGAGTGCAGAAGTGCCACAACATGGCTGCTTTCACGGCTTTTTCCTTGGCAAGAAGCCTAACATCAGGCTGATTTACTTTCCCAGGGTTACTGTTAGGCTTAGGCCTAGGGCTAGGATTTTTGAAACTAGGAAGCCCTTAGCTCCAGGCACACTGCAGCTGTTCAAGGCATCCCAAAGGGAGTGCAGAAGTGCCACAACATGGCTGCTTTCACGGCTTTTCCCTTAGGAAGAACCCTAATACCCGGCTGATTTACCTTCCTAGGGTTACTGTTAGGCTTAGGCCTAGGACTTTTAAAACCAGGAAGCCCTGGGCTCCAGGCACACTGCAGCTGCAAAAGGCATCCCAAGGGGAGCGCAAAAGTGACGCAACTTGGCTGCCACCACTGATATTTCCATGAGACCATCCCGAACCATAGGCTGATTTTCCTTCCTAGGGTTAAGGTTTGAGTTACGCCTAGGGTAAGGGTCTATTAACCAGAAAGCCCTGAGTTCCAAGAACACAGCAGCTGCGAAGTACTAGCCAAGAAGAGCGCAAAAGTACCACAACATGCCTGCCTCCACAGCTTTTTCCTTGGGGACATGCCTAATTCCTGGCTGATTTGCCTTTCTCGTCATAGGGTTGGGGTTCGGCCTAGGGCTAGGATTTTTAAAAGCAGGAAGCCCTGAGTTCCAGGCACACTGGAGCTGTGAAAGGCATCCAAAAGGGAGTGCAAAAGTGCCACAACATGGCTGCTTTCACGGCTTTTTCCTTGGCAAGAAGCCTAACACCAGGCTGACATACTTTCCCAGGGTTACTGTTAGGCTTAGGCCTAGGGCTAGGATTTTTGAAACTAGGAAGCCCTTAGCTCCAGGCACACTGCAGCTGTTCAAGGCATCCCAAGGGGAGTACAAAAGTGCAACAACATGGCAGCTTTCACAGCTTTTTCCTTGGCACCATCCCTATACCTAGGCTGATTTATCTGCCTAGGGTTAGGGTTAGGGTTCAGCCTAGGGCTTGGATTTCTTTAACCAGGAAGCCCTGAGTTCCAGGCTTACTTCATCTGCCAAAGGCATCCCAAAGGGAGTGCAGAAGTGCCACAACATGGCTGCTTTCACGGCTTTTTCCTTGGCAAGAAGCCTAACATCAGGCTGATTTACTTTCCCAGGGTTACTGTTAGGCTTAGGCCTAGGGCTAGGATTTTTGAAACTAGGAAGCCCTTAGCTCCAGGCACACTGCAGCTGTTCAAGGCATCCCAAGGGGAGTGCAAATGTGCAACAACATGGCAGCTTTCACAGCTTTTCCTTGGCACCATCCCTATACCTAGGCTGATTTATCTGCCTAGGGTTAGGGTTAGGGTTCAGCCTAGGGCTTGGATTTCTTTAACCAGGAAGCCCTGAGTTCCAGGCTTACTTCATCTGCCAAAGGCATCCCAAAGGGAGTGCAGAAGTGCCACAACATGGCTGCTTTCACGGCTTTTCCCTTAGGAAGAACCCTAATACCCGGCTGATTTACCTTCCTAGGGTTACTGTTAGGCTTAGGCCTAGGACTTTTAAAACCAGGAAGCCCTGGGCTCCAGGCACACTGCAGCTGCAAAAGGCATCCCAAGGGGAGCGCAAAAGTGACGCAACTTGGCTGCCACCACTGATATTTCCATGAGACCATCCCGAACCATAGGCTGATTTTCCTTCCTAGGGTTAAGGTTTGAGTTACGCCTAGGGTAAGGGTCTATTAACCAGAAAGCCCTGAGTTCCAAGAACACAGCAGCTGCGAAGGACTAGCCAAGAAGAGCGCAAAAGTACCACAACATGCCTGCCTCCACAGCTTTTTCCTTGGGGACATGCCTAATTCCTGGCTGATTTGCCTTTCTCGTCTTAGGGTTGGGGTTCGGCCTAGGGCTAGGATTTTTAAAATCAGGAAGCCCTGAGTTCCAGGCACACTGGAGCTGTGAAAGGCATCCAAAAGGGAGTGCAAAAGTGCCACAACATGGCTGTTTCATGGCTTTTTCCTTGGCAAGAAGCCTAACATCAGGCTGATTTACTTTCCCAGGGTTACTGTTAGGCTTAGGCCTAGGGCTAGGATTTTTGAAACTAGGAAGCCCTTAGCTCCAGGCACACTGCAGCTGTTCAAGGCATCCCAAGGGGAGTACAAAAGTGCAACAACATGGCAGCTTTCACAGCTTTTTCCTTGGCACCATCCCTATACCTAGGCTGATTTATCTGCCTAGGGTTAGGGTTAGGGTTCAGCCTAGGGCTTGGATTTCTTTAACCAGGAAGCCCTGAGTTCCAGGCTTACTTCATCTGCCAAAGGCATCCCAAAGGGAGTGCAGAAGTGCCACAACATGGCTGCTTTCACGGCTTTTCCCTTAGGAAGAACCCTAATACCCGGCTGATTTACCTTCCTAGGGTTACTGTTAGGCTTAGGCCTAGGACTTTTAAAACCAGGAAGCCCTGGGCTCCAGGCACACTGCAGCTGCGAAAGGCATCCCAAGGGGAGCGCAAAAGTGACGCAACTTGGCTGCCACCACTGATATTTCCATGAGAGCATCCCGAACCATAGGCTGATTTTCCTTCCTAGGGTTAAGGTTTGAGTTACGCCTAGGGTAAGGGTTCTATTAACCAGAAAGCCCTGAGTTCCAAGAACACAGCAGCTGCGAAGGACTGGCCAAGAAGAGCGCAAAAGTACCACAACATGCCTGCCTCCACAGCTTTTTCCTTGGGGACATGCCTAATTCCTGGCTGATTTGCCTTTCTCGTCATAGGGTTGGGGTTCGGCCTAGGGCTAGGATTTTTAAAAGCAGGAAGCCCTGAGTTCCAGGCACACTGGAGCTGTGAAAGGCATCCAAAAGGGAGTGCAAAAGTGCCACAACATGGCTGCTTTCACGGCTTTTTCCTTGGCAAGAAGCCTAACACCAGGCTGATTTACCTTCCCAGGGTTACTATTAGGCTTAGGCCTAGGGCTAGGATTTTTGAAACTAGGAAGCCCTTAGCTCCAGGCACACTGCAGCTGTTCAAGGCATCCCAAGGGGAGTACAAAAGTGCAACAACATGGCAGCTTTCACAGCTTTTTCCTTGGCACCATCCCTATACCTAGGCTGATTTATCTGCCTAGGGTTAGGGTTAGGGTTCAGCCTAGGGCTTGAATTTCTTTAACCAGGAAGCCCTGAGTTCCAGGCTTACTTCATCTGCCAAAGGCATCCCAAAGGGAGTGCAGAAGTGCCACAACATGGCTGCTTTCACGGCTTTTCCCTTAGGAAGAACCCTAATACCCGGCTGATTTACCTTCCTAGGGTTACTGTTAGGCTTAGGCCTAGGACTTTTAAAACCAGGAAGCCCTGGGCTCCAGGCACACTGCAGCTGCAAAAGGCATCCCAAGGGGAGCGCAAAAGTGACGCAACTTGGCTGCCACCACTGATATTTCCATGAGACCATCCCGAACCATAGGTTGATTTTCCTTCCTAGGGTTAAGGTTTGAGTTACGCCTAGGGTAAGGGTCTATTAACCAGAAAGCCCTGAGTTCCAAGAACACAGCAGCTGCGAAGGACTAGCCAAGAAGAGCGCAAAAGTACCACAACATGCCTGCCTCCACAGCTTTTTCCTTGGGGACATGCCTAATTCCTGGCTGATTTGCCTTTCTCGTCTTAGGGTTGCGGTTCGGCCTAGGGCCAGGATTTTTAAAAGCAGGAAGCCCTGAGTTCCAGGCACACTGCAGCTGTGAAAGGCATCCAAAAGGGAGTGCAAAAGTGCCACAACATGGCTGCTATCACGGCTTTTTCCTTGGCAAGAAGCCTAACACCAGGCTGATTTACTTTCCCAGGGTTACTGTTAGGCTTAGGCCTAGGGCTAGGATTTTTGAAACTAGGAGGCCCTTAGCTCCAGGCACACTGCAGCTGTTCAAGGCATCCCAAGGGGAGTACAAAAGTGCAACAACATGGCAGCTTTCACAGCTTTTTCCTTGGCACCATCCCTATACCTAGGCTGATTTATCTGCCTAGGGTTAGGGTTAGGGTTCAGCCTAGGGCTTGGATTTCTTTAACCAGGAAGCCCTGAGTTCCAGGCTTACTTCATCTGCCAAAGGCATCCCAAAGGGAGTGCAGAAGTGCCACAACATGGCTGCTTTCACGGCTTTTTCCTTGGCAAGAAGCCTAACATCAGGCTGATTTACTTTCCCAGGGTTACTGTTAGGCTTAGGCCTAGGACTTTTAAAACCAGGAAGCCCTGGGCTCCAGGCACACTGCAGCTGCGAAAGGCATCCCAAGGGGAGCGCAAAAGTGACGCAACTTGGCTTCCACCACTGATATTTCCATGAGACCATCCCGAACCATAGGCTGATTTTCCTTCCTAGGGTTAAGGTTTGAGTTACGCCTAGGGTAAGGGTCTATTAACCAGAAAGCCCTGACTTCCAAGAACACAGCAGCTGCGAAGGACTACCCAAGAAGAGCGCAAAAGTACCACAACATGCCTGCCTCCACAGCTTTTTCCTTGGGGACATGCCTAATTCCTGGCTGATTTGCCTTTCTCGTCTTAGGTTTGAGGTTCGGCCTAGGGCTAGGATTTTTAAAAGCAGGAAGCCCTGAGTTCCAGGCACACTGCAGCTGTGAAAGGCATCCAAAAGGGAGTGCAAAAGTGCCACAACATGGCTGCTTTCACGGCTTTTTCCTTGGCAAGACGCCTAACACCAGGCTGATTTGCCTTCCCAGGGTTACTGTTAGGCTTAGGCCTAGGGCTAGGATTTTTAAAACTAGGAAGCCCTGGGCTCCAGGCACACTGCAGCTGTTCAAGGCATCCCAAGGGGAGTACAAAAGTGCAACAACATGGCAGCTTTCACAGCTTTTTCCTTGGCACCATCCCTATACCTAGGCTGATTTATCTGCCTAGGGTTAGGGTTAGGGTTCAGCCTAGGGCTTGGATTTTTTTAACCAGGAAGCCCTGAGTTCCAGGCTTACTTCATCTGCCAAAGGCATCCCAAAGGGAGTGCAGAAGTGCCACAACATGACTGCTTTCACGGCTTTTCCCTTAGGAAGAACCCTAATACCCGGCTGATTTACCTTCCTAGGGTTACTGTTAGGCTTAGGCCTAGGACTTTTAAAACCAGGAAGCCCTGGGCTCCAGGCACACTGCAGCTGCGAAAGGCATCCCAAGGGGAGCGCAAAAGTGACGCAACTTGGCTGCCACCACTGATATTTCCATGAGACCATCCCGAACCATAGGCTGATTTTCCTTCCTAGGGTTAAGGTTTGAGTTACGCCTAGGGTAAGGGTCTATTAACCAGAAAGCCCTGAGTTCCAAGAACACAGCAGCTGCGAAGGACTACCCAAGAAGAGCGCAAAAGTACCACAACATGCCTGCCTCCACAGCTTTTTCCTTGGGGACATGCCTAATTCCTGGCTGATTTGCCTTTCTCGTCTTAGGGTTGGGGTTCGGCCTAGGGCTAGGATTTTTAAAATCAGGAAGCCCTGAGTTCCAGGCACACTGCAGCTGTGAAAGGCATCCAAAAGGGAGTGCAAAAGTGCCACAACATGGCTGCTTTCACGGCTTTTTCCTTGGCAAGACGCCTAACACAAGGCTGATTTTCCTTCCCAGGGTTACTGTTAGGCTTAGGCCTAGGGCTAGGATTTTTAAAACTAGGAAGCCCTGGGCTCCAGGCACACTGCAGCTGTTCAAGGCATCCCAAGGGGAGTACAAAAGTGCAACAACATGGCAGCTTTCACAGCTTTTTCCTTGGCACCATCCCTATACCTAGGCTGATTTATCTGCCTAGGGTTAGGGTTAGGGTTCAGCCTAGGGCTTGGATTTCTTTAACCAGGAAGCCCTGAGTTCCAGGCTTACTTCATCTGCCAAAGGCATCCCAAAGGGAGTGCAGAAGTGCCACAACATGGCTGCTTTCATGGCTTTTCCCTTAGGAAGAACCCTAATACCCGGCTGATTTACCTTCCTAGGGTTACTGTTAGGCTTAGGCCTAGGACTTTTAAAACCAGGAAGCCCTGGGCTCCAGGCACACTGCAGCTGCGAAAGGCATCCCAAGGGGAGCGCAAAAGTGACGCAACTTGGCTGCCACCACTGATATTTCCATGAGACCATCCCGAACCATAGGCTGATTTTCCTTCCTAGGGTTAAGGTTTGAGTTACGCCTAGGGTAAGGGCTCTATTAACCAGAAAGCCCTGAGTTCCAAGAACACAGCAGCTGCGAAGGACTAGCCAAGAAGAGCGCAAAAGTACCACAACATGCCTGCCTCCACAGCTTTTTCCTTGGGGACATGCCTAATTCCTGGCTGATTTGCCTTTCTCGTCTTAGGGTTGGGGTTCGGCCTAGGGCTAGGATTTTTAAAAGCAGGAAGCCCTGAGTTCCAGGCACACTGCAGCTGTGAAAGGCATCCAAAAGGGAGTGCAAAAGTGCCACAACATGGCTGCTTTCACGGCTTTTTCCTTGGCAAGACGCCTAACACCAGGCTGATTTGCCTTCCCAGGGTTACTGTTAGGCTTAGGCCTAGGGCTAGGATTTTTAAAACTAGGAAGCCCTGGGCTCCAGGCACACTGCAGCTGTTCAAGGCATCCCAAGGGGAGTACAAAAGTGCAACAACATGGCAGCTTTCACAGCTTTTTCCTTGGCACCATCCCTATACCTAGGCTGATTTATCTGCCTAGGGTTAGGGTTAGGGTTCAGCCTAGGGCTTGGATTTCTTTAACCAGGAAGCCCTGAGTTCCAGGCTTACTTCATCTGCCAAAGGCATCCCAAAGGGAGTGCAGAAGTGCCACAACATGGCTGCTTTCACGGCTTTTCCCTTAGGAAGAACCCTAATACCCGGCTGATTTACCTTCCTAGGGTTACTGTTAGGCTTAGGCCTAGGACTTTTAAAACCAGGAAGCCCTGGGCTCCAGGCACACTGCAGCTGCGAAAGGCAGGCATCCCAAGGGGAGTGCAAAAGTGACGCAACTTGGCTGCCACCACTGATATTTCCATGAGACCATCCCGAACCATAGGCTGATTTTCCTTCCTAGGGTTAAGGTTTGAGTTACGCCTAGGGTAAGGGTCTATTAACCAGAAAGCCCTGAGTTCCAAGAACACAGCAGCTGCGAAGGACTAGCCAAGAAGAGCGCAAAAGTACCACAACATGCCTGCCTCCACAGCTTTTTCCTTGGGGACATGCCTAATTCCTGGCTGATTTGCCTTTCTCGTCTTAGGGTTGGGGTTCGGCCTAGGGCTAGGATTTTTAAAAGCAGGAAGCCCTGAGTTCCAGGCACACTGGAGCTGTGAAAGGCATCCAAAAGGGAGTGCAAAAGTGCCACAACATGGCTGCTTTCACGGCTTTTTCCTTGGCAAGACGCCTAACACCAGGCTGATTTACCTTCCCAGGGTTACTGTTAGGCTTAGGCCTAGGGCTAGGATTTTTAAAACTAGGAAGCCCTTAGCTCCAGGCACACTGCAGCTGTTCAAGGCATCCCAAGGGGAGTACAAAAGTGCAACAACATGGCAGCTTTCACAGCTTTTTCCTTGGCACCATCCCTATACCTAGGCTGATTTATCTGCCTAGGGTTAGGGTTAGGGTTCAGCCTAGGGCTTGGATTTCTTTAACCAGGAAGCCCTGAGTTCCAGGCTTACTTCATCTGCCAAAGGCATCCCAAAGGGAGTGCAGAAGTGCCACAACATGGCTGCTTTCACGGCTTTTCCCTTAGGAAGAACCCTAATACCCGGCTGATTTACCTTCCTAGGGTTACTGTTAGGCTTAGGCCTAGGACTTTTAAAACCAGGAAGCCCTGGGCTCCAGGCACACTGCAGCTGCGAAAGGCATCCCAAGGGGAGCGCAAAAGTGACGCAACTTGGCTGCCACCACTGATATTTCCATGAGACCATCCCGAACCATAGGCTGATTTTCCTTCCTAGGGTTAAGGTTTGAGTTACGCCTAGGGTAAGGGCTCTATTAACCAGAAAGCCCTGAGTTCCAAGAACACAGCAGCTGCGAAGGACTACCCAAGAAGAGCGCAAAAGTACCACAACATGCCTGCCTCCACAGCTTTTTCCTTGGGGACATGCCTAATTCCTGGCTGATTTGCCTTTCTCGTCTTAGGGTTGGGGTTCGGCCTAGGGCTAGGATTTTTAAAATCAGGAAGCCCTGAGTTCCAGGCACACTGGAGCTGTGAAAGGCATCCAAAAGGGAGTGCAAAAGTGCCACAACATGGCTGCTTTCACGGCTTTTTCCTTGGCAAGAAGCCTAACACCAGGCTGATTTACCTTCCCAGGGTTACTGTTAGGCTTAGGCCTAGGGCTAGGATTTTTAAAACTAGGAAGCCCTTAGCTCCAGGCACACTGCAGCTGTTCAAGGCATCCCAAGGGGAGTACAAAAGTGCAACAACATGGCAGCTTTCACAGCTTTTTCCTTGGCACCATCCCTATACCTAGGCTGATTTATCTGCCTAGGGTTAGGGTTAGGGTTCAGCCTAGGGCTTGGATTTCTTTAACCAGGAAGCCCTGAGTTCCAGGCTTACTTCATCTGCCAAAGGCATCCCAAAGGGAGTGCAGAAGTGCCACAACATGGCTGCTTTCACGGCTTTTCCCTTAGGAAGAACCCTAATACCCGGCTGATTTACCTTCCTAGGGTTACTGTTAGGCTTAGGCCTAGGACTTTTAAAACCAGGAAGCCCTGGGCTCCAGGCACACTGCAGCTGCGAAAGGCATCCCAAGGGGAGCGCAAAAGTGACGCAACTTGGCTGCCACCACTGATATTTCCATGAGAGCATCCCGAACCATAGGCTGATTTTCCTTCCTAGGGTTAAGGTTTGAGTTACGCCTAGGGTAAGGGTCTATTAACCAGAAAGCCCTGACTTCCAAGAACACAGCAGCTGCGAAGGACTAGCCAAGAAGAGCGCAAAAGTAGCACAACATGCCTGCCTCCACAGCTTTTTCCTTGGGGACATGCCTAATTCCTGGCTGATTTGCCTTTCTCGTCTTAGGGTTGGGGTTCGGCCTAGGGCTAGGATTTTTAAAAGCAGGAAGCCCTGAGTTCCAGGCACACTGGAGCTGTGAAAGGCATCCAAAAGGGAGTGCAAAAGTGCCACAACATGGCTGCTTTCACGGCTTTTTCCTTGGCAAGACGCCTAACACCAGGCTGATTTACCTTCCCAGGGTTACTGTTAGGCTTAGGCCTAGGGCTAGGATTTTTTAAACTAGGAAGCCCTGGGCTCCAGGCACACTGCAGCTGTTCAAGGCATCCCAAGGGGAGTACAAAAGTGCAACAACATGGCAGCTTTCACAGCTTTTTCCTTGGCACCATCCCTATACCTAGGCTGATTTATCTGCCTAGGGTTAGGGTTAGGGTTCAGCCTAGGGCTTGGATTTTTTTAACCAGGAAGCCCTGAGTTCCAGGCTTACTTCATCTGCCAAAGGCATCCCAAAGGGAGTGCAGAAGTGCCACAACATGGCTGCTTTCACGGCTTTTCCCTTAGGAAGAACCCTAATACCCGGCTGATTTACCTTCCTAGGGTTACTGTTAGGCTTAGGCCTAGGACTTTTAAAACCAGGAAGCCCTGGGCTCCAGGCACACTGCAGCTGCGAAAGGCATCCCAAGGGGAGCGCAAAAGTGACGCAACTTGGCTGCCACCACTGATATTTCCATGAGACCATCCCGAACCATAGGCTGATTTTCCTTCCTAGGGTTAAGGTTTGAGTTACGCCTAGGGTAAGGGTCTATTAACCAGAAAGCCCTGAGTTCCAAGAACACAGCAGCTGCGAAGGACTACCCAAGAAGAGCGCAAAAGTAGCACAACATGCCTGCCTCCACAGCTTTTTCCTTGGGGACATGCCTAATTCCTGGCTGATTTGCCTTTCTTGTCTTAGGGTTGAGGTTCGGCCTAGGGCTAGGATTTTTAAAATCAGGAAGCCCTGAGTTCCAGGCACACTGCAGCTGTGAAAGGCATCCAAAAGGGAGTGCAAAAGTGCCACAACATGGCTGCTTTCACGGCTTTTTCCTTGGCAAGACGCCTAACACCAGGCTGATTTGCCTTCCCAGGGTTACTGTTAGGCTTAGGCCTAGGGCTAGGATTTTTAAAACTAGGAAGCCCTTAGCTCCAGGCACACTGCAGCTGTTCAAGGCATCCCAAGGGGAGTACAAAAGTGCAACAACATGGCAGCTTTCACAGCTTTTTCCTTGGCACCATCCCTATACCTAGGCTGATTTATCTGCCTAGGGTTAGGGTTAGGGTTCAGCCTAGGGCTTGAATTTCTTTAACCAGGAAGCCCTGAGTTCCAGGCTTACTTCATCTGCCAAAGGCATCCCAAAGGGAGTGCAGAAGTGCCACAACATGGCTGCTTTCACGGCTTTTCCCTTAGGAAGAACCCTAATACCCGGCTGATTTACCTTCCTAGGGTTACTGTTAGGCTTAGGCCTAGGACTTTTAAAACCAGGAAGCCCTGGGCTCCAGGCACACTGCAGCTGCGAAAGGCATCCCAAGGGGAGCGCAAAAGTGACGCAACTTGGCTGCCACCACTGATATTTCCATGAGACCATCCCGAACCATAGGCTGATTTTCCTTCCTAGGGTTAAGGTTTGAGTTACGCCTAGGGTAAGGGCTCTATTAACCAGAAAGCCCTGACTTCCAAGAACACAGCAGCTGCGAAGGACTACCCAAGAAGAGCGAAAAAGTACCACAACATGCCTGCCTCCACAGCTTTTTCCTTGGGGACATGCCTAATTCCTGGCTGATTTGCCTTTCTCGTCTTAGGGTTGGGGTTCGGCCTAGGACTAGGATTTTTAAAAGCAGGAAGCCCTGAGTTCCAGGCACACTGGAGCTGTGAAAGGCATCCAAAAGGGAGTGCAAAAGTGCCACAACATGGCTGCTTTCACGGCTTTTTCCTTGGCAAGAAGCCTAACACCAGGCTGATTTACCTTCCCAGGGTTACTGTTAGGCTTAGGCCTAGGGCTAGGATTTTTAAAACTAGGTAGCCCTTAGCTCCAGGCACACTGCAGCTGTTCAAGGCATCCCAAGGGGAGTACAAAAGTGCAACAACATGGCAGCTTTCACAGCTTTTTCCTTGGCACCATCCCTATACCTAGGCTGATTTATCTGCCTAGGGTTAGGGTTAGGGTTCAGCCTAGGGCTTGGATTTCTTTAACCAGGAAGCCCTGAGTTCCAGGCTTACTTCATCTGCCAAAGGCATCCCAAAGGGAGTGCAGAAGTGCCACAACATGGCTGCTTTCACGGCTTTTCCCTTAGGAAGAACCCTAATACCCGGCTGATTTACCTTCCTAGGGTTACTGTTAGGCTTAGGCCTAGGACTTTTAAAACCAGGAAGCCCTGGGCTCCAGGCACACTGCAGCTGCGAAAGGCAGGCATCCCAAGGGGAGTGCAAAAGTGACGCAACTTGGCTGCCACCACTGATATTTCCATGAGACCATCCCGAACCATAGGCTGATTTTCCTTCCTAGGGTTAAGGTTTGAGTTACGCCTAGGGTAAGGGTCTATTAACCAGAAAGCCCTGAGTTCCAAGAACACAGCAGCTGCGAAGGACTAGCCAAGAAGAGCGCAAAAGTACCACAACATGCCTGCCTCCACAGCTTTTTCCTTGGGGACATGCCTAATTCCTGGCTGATTTGCCTTTCTCGTCTTAGGGTTGGGGTTCGGCCTAGGGCTAGGATTTTTAAAAGCAGGAAGCCCTGAGTTCCAGGCACACTGGAGCTGTGAAAGGCATCCAAAAGGGAGTGCAAAAGTGCCACAACATGGCTGCTTTCACGGCTTTTTCCTTGGCAAGACGCCTAACACCAGGCTGATTTACCTTCCCAGGGTTACTGTTAGGCTTAGGCCTAGGGCTAGGATTTTTGAAACTAGGAAGCCCTTAGCTCCAGGCACACTGCAGCTGTTCAAGGCATCCCAAGGGGAGTACAAAAGTGCAACAACATGGCAGCTTTCACAGCTTTTTCCTTGGCACCATCCCTATACCTAGGCTGATTTATCTGCCTAGGGTTAGGGTTAGGGTTCAGCCTAGGGCTTGGATTTCTTTAACCAGGAAGCCCTGAGTTCCAGGCTTACTTCATCTGCCAAAGGCATCCCAAAGGGAGTGCAGAAGTGCCACAACATGGCTGCTTTCACGGCTTTTCCCTTAGGAAGAACCCTAATACCCGGCTGATTTACCTTCCTAGGGTTACTGTTAGGCTTAGGCCTAGGACTTTTAAAACCAGGAAGCCCTGGGCTCCAGGCACACTGCAGCTGCGAAAGGCATCCCAAGGGGAGCGCAAAAGTGACGCAACTTGGCTGCCACCACTGATATTTCCATGAGACCATCCCGAACCATAGGCTGATTTTCCTTCCTAGGGTTAAGGTTTGAGTTACGCCTAGGGTAAGGGCTCTATTAACCAGAAAGCCCTGAGTTCCAAGAACACAGCAGCTGCGAAGGACTACCCAAGAAGAGCGCAAAAGTACCACAACATGCCTGCCTCCACAGCTTTTTCCTTGGGGACATGCCTAATTCCTGGCTGATTTGCCTTTCTCGTCTTAGGGTTGGGGTTCGGCCTAGGGCTAGGATTTTTAAAAGCAGGAAGCCCTGAGTTCCAGGCACACTGGAGCTGTGAAAGGCATCCAAAAGGGAGTGCAAAAGTGCCACAACATGGCTGCTTTCACGGCTTTTTCCTTGGCAAGAAGCCTAACACCAGGCTGATTTACCTTCCCAGGGTTACTGTTAGGCTTAGGCCTAGGGCTAGGATTTTTAAAACTAGGAAGCCCTTAGCTCCAGGCACACTGCAGCTGTTCAAGGCATCCCAAGGGGAGTACAAAAGTGCAACAACATGGCAGCTTTCACAGCTTTTTCCTTGGCACCATCCCTATACCTAGGCTGATTTATCTGCCTAGGGTTAGGGTTAGGGTTCAGCCTAGGGCTTGGATTTCTTTAACCAGGAAGCCCTGAGTTCCAGGCTTACTTCATCTGCCAAAGGCATCCCAAAGGGAGTGCAGAAGTGCCACAACATGGCTGCTTTCACGGCTTTTCCCTTAGGAAGAACCCTAATACCCGGCTGATTTACCTTCCTAGGGTTACTGTTAGGCTTAGGCCTAGGACTTTTAAAACCAGGAAGCCCTGGGCTCCAGGCACACTGCAGCTGCGAAAGGCATCCCAAGGGGAGCGCAAAAGTGACGCAACTTGGCTGCCACCACTGATATTTCCATGAGACCATCCCGAACCATAGGCTGATTTTCCTTCCTAGGGTTAAGGTTTGAGTTACGCCTAGGGTAAGGGTCTATTAACCAGAAAGCCCTGAGTTCCAAGAACACAGCAGCTGCGAAGGACTAGCCAAGAAGAGCGCAAAAGTAGCACAACATGCCTGCCTCCACAGCTTTTTCCTTGGGGACATGCCTAATTCCTGGCTGATTTGCCTTTCTCGTCTTAGGGTTGGGGTTCGGCCTAGGGCTAGGATTTTTAAAAGCAGGAAGCCCTGAGTTCCAGGCACACTGCAGCTGTGAAAGGCATCCAAAAGGGAGTGCAAAAGTGCCACAACATGGCTGCTTTCACGGCTTTTTCCTTGGCAAGACGCCTAACACCAGGCTGATTTACCTTCCCAGGGTTACTGTTAGGCTTAGGCCTAGGGCTAGGATTTTTTAAACTAGGAAGCCCTGGGCTCCAGGCACACTGCAGCTGTTCAAGGCATCCCAAGGGGAGTACAAAAGTGCAACAACATGGCAGCTTTCACAGCTTTTTCCTTGGCACCATCCCTATACCTAGGCTGATTTATCTGCCTAGGGTTAGGGTTAGGGTTCAGCCTAGGGCTTGGATTTTTTTAACCAGGAAGCCCTGAGTTCCAGGCTTACTTCATCTGCCAAAGGCATCCCAAAGGGAGTGCAGAAGTGCCACAACATGGCTGCTTTCACGGCTTTTCCCTTAGGAAGAACCCTAATACCCGGCTGATTTACCTTCCTAGGGTTACTGTTAGGCTTAGGCCTAGGACTTTTAAAACCAGGAAACCCTGGGCTCCAGGCAACACTGCAGCTGCGAAAGGCATCCCAAGGGGAGCGCAAAAGTGACGCAACTTGGCTGCCACCACTGATATTTCCATGAGACCATCCCGAACCATAGGCTGATTTTCCTTCCTAGGGTTAAGGTTTGAGTTACGCCTAGGGTAAGGGTCTATTAACCAGAAAGCCCTGAGTTCCAAGAACACAGCAGCTGCGAAGGACTAGCCAAGAAGAGCGCAAAAGTAGCACAACATGCCTGCCTCCACAGCTTTTTCCTTGGGGACATGCCTAATTCCTGGCTGATTTGCCTTTCTCGTCTTAGGGTTGGGGTTCAGCCTAGGGCTAGGATTTTTAAAAGCAGGAAGCCCTGAGTTCCAGGCACACTGGAGCTGTGAAAGGCATCCAAAAGGGAGTGCAAAAGTGCCACAACATGGCTGCTTTCACGGCTTTTTCCTTGGCAAGAAGCCTAACACCAGGCTGATTTACCTTCCCAGGGTTACTGTTAGGCTTAGGGCTAGGGCTAGGATTTTTAAAACTAGGAAGCCCTTAGCTCCAGGCACACTGCAGCTGTTCAAGGCATCCCAAGGGGAGTACAAAAGTGCAACAACATGGCAGCTTTCACAGCTTTTTCCTTGGCACCATCCCTATACCTAGGCTGATTTATCTGCCTAGGGTTAGGGTTAGGGTTCAGCCTAGGGCTTGGATTTCTTTAACCAGGAAGCCCTGAGTTCCAGGCTTACTTCATCTGCCAAAGGCATCCCAAAGGGAGTGCAGAAGTGCCACAACATGGCTGCTTTCACGGCTTTTCCCTTAGGAAGAACCCTAATACCCGGCTGATTTACCTTCCTAGGGTTACTGTTAGGCTTAGGCCTAGGACTTTTAAAACCAGGAAGCCCTGGGCTCCAGGCACACTGCAGCTGCGAAAGGCATCCCAAGGGGAGCGCAAAAGTGACGCAACTTGGCTTCCACCACTGATATTTCCATGAGACCATCCCGAACCATAGGCTGATTTTCCTTCCTAGGGTTAAGGTTTGAGTTACGCCTAGGGTAAGGGTCTATTAACCAGAAAGCCCTGACTTCCAAGAACACAGCAGCTGCGAAGGACTACCCAAGAAGAGCGCAAAAGTACCACAACATGCCTGCCTCCACAGCTTTTTCCTTGGGGACATGCCTAATTCCTGGCTGATTTGCCTTTCTCGTCTTAGGTTTGAGGTTCGGCCTAGGGCTAGGATTTTTAAAAGCAGGAAGCCCTGAGTTCCAGGCACACTGCAGCTGTGAAAGGCATCCAAAAGGGAGTGCAAAAGTGCCACAACATGGCTGCTTTCACGGCTTTTTCCTTGGCAAGACGCCTAACACCAGGCTGATTTGCCTTCCCAGGGTTACTGTTAGGCTTAGGCCTAGGGCTAGGATTTTTAAAACTAGGAAGCCCTGGGCTCCAGGCACACTGCAGCTGTTCAAGGCATCCCAAGGGGAGTACAAAAGTGCAACAACATGGCAGCTTTCACAGCTTTTTCCTTGGCACCATCCCTATACCTAGGCTGATTTATCTGCCTAGGGTTAGGGTTAGGGTTCAGCCTAGGGCTTGGATTTTTTTAACCAGGAAGCCCTGAGTTCCAGGCTTACTTCATCTGCCAAAGGCATCCCAAAGGGAGTGCAGAAGTGCCACAACATGACTGCTTTCACGGCTTTTCCCTTAGGAAGAACCCTAATACCCGGCTGATTTACCTTCCTAGGGTTACTGTTAGGCTTAGGCCTAGGACTTTTAAAACCAGGAAGCCCTGGGCTCCAGGCACACTGCAGCTGCGAAAGGCATCCCAAGGGGAGCGCAAAAGTGACGCAACTTGGCTGCCACCACTGATATTTCCATGAGACCATCCCGAACCATAGGCTGATTTTCCTTCCTAGGGTTAAGGTTTGAGTTACGCCTAGGGTAAGGGTCTATTAACCAGAAAGCCCTGAGTTCCAAGAACACAGCAGCTGCGAAGGACTACCCAAGAAGAGCGCAAAAGTACCACAACATGCCTGCCTCCACAGCTTTTTCCTTGGGGACATGCCTAATTCCTGGCTGATTTGCCTTTCTCGTCTTAGGGTTGGGGTTCGGCCTAGGGCTAGGATTTTTAAAATCAGGAAGCCCTGAGTTCCAGGCACACTGCAGCTGTGAAAGGCATCCAAAAGGGAGTGCAAAAGTGCCACAACATGGCTGCTTTCACGGCTTTTTCCTTGGCAAGACGCCTAACACAAGGCTGATTTTCCTTCCCAGGGTTACTGTTAGGCTTAGGCCTAGGGCTAGGATTTTTAAAACTAGGAAGCCCTGGGCTCCAGGCACACTGCAGCTGTTCAAGGCATCCCAAGGGGAGTACAAAAGTGCAACAACATGGCAGCTTTCACAGCTTTTTCCTTGGCACCATCCCTATACCTAGGCTGATTTATCTGCCTAGGGTTAGGGTTAGGGTTCAGCCTAGGGCTTGGATTTCTTTAACCAGGAAGCCCTGAGTTCCAGGCTTACTTCATCTGCCAAAGGCATCCCAAAGGGAGTGCAGAAGTGCCACAACATGGCTGCTTTCATGGCTTTTCCCTTAGGAAGAACCCTAATACCCGGCTGATTTACCTTCCTAGGGTTACTGTTAGGCTTAGGCCTAGGACTTTTAAAACCAGGAAGCCCTGGGCTCCAGGCACACTGCAGCTGCGAAAGGCATCCCAAGGGGAGCGCAAAAGTGACGCAACTTGGCTGCCACCACTGATATTTCCATGAGACCATCCCGAACCATAGGCTGATTTTCCTTCCTAGGGTTAAGGTTTGAGTTACGCCTAGGGTAAGGGCTCTATTAACCAGAAAGCCCTGAGTTCCAAGAACACAGCAGCTGCGAAGGACTAGCCAAGAAGAGCGCAAAAGTACCACAACATGCCTGCCTCCACAGCTTTTTCCTTGGGGACATGCCTAATTCCTGGCTGATTTGCCTTTCTCGTCTTAGGGTTGGGGTTCGGCCTAGGGCTAGGATTTTTAAAAGCAGGAAGCCCTGAGTTCCAGGCACACTGCAGCTGTGAAAGGCATCCAAAAGGGAGTGCAAAAGTGCCACAACATGGCTGCTTTCACGGCTTTTTCCTTGGCAAGACGCCTAACACCAGGCTGATTTGCCTTCCCAGGGTTACTGTTAGGCTTAGGCCTAGGGCTAGGATTTTTAAAACTAGGAAGCCCTGGGCTCCAGGCACACTGCAGCTGTTCAAGGCATCCCAAGGGGAGTACAAAAGTGCAACAACATGGCAGCTTTCACAGCTTTTTCCTTGGCACCATCCCTATACCTAGGCTGATTTATCTGCCTAGGGTTAGGGTTAGGGTTCAGCCTAGGGCTTGGATTTCTTTAACCAGGAAGCCCTGAGTTCCAGGCTTACTTCATCTGCCAAAGGCATCCCAAAGGGAGTGCAGAAGTGCCACAACATGGCTGCTTTCACGGCTTTTCCCTTAGGAAGAACCCTAATACCCGGCTGATTTACCTTCCTAGGGTTACTGTTAGGCTTAGGCCTAGGACTTTTAAAACCAGGAAGCCCTGGGCTCCAGGCACACTGCAGCTGCGAAAGGCAGGCATCCCAAGGGGAGTGCAAAAGTGACGCAACTTGGCTGCCACCACTGATATTTCCATGAGACCATCCCGAACCATAGGCTGATTTTCCTTCCTAGGGTTAAGGTTTGAGTTACGCCTAGGGTAAGGGTCTATTAACCAGAAAGCCCTGAGTTCCAAGAACACAGCAGCTGCGAAGGACTAGCCAAGAAGAGCGCAAAAGTACCACAACATGCCTGCCTCCACAGCTTTTTCCTTGGGGACATGCCTAATTCCTGGCTGATTTGCCTTTCTCGTCTTAGGGTTGGGGTTCGGCCTAGGGCTAGGATTTTTAAAAGCAGGAAGCCCTGAGTTCCAGGCACACTGGAGCTGTGAAAGGCATCCAAAAGGGAGTGCAAAAGTGCCACAACATGGCTGCTTTCACGGCTTTTTCCTTGGCAAGACGCCTAACACCAGGCTGATTTACCTTCCCAGGGTTACTGTTAGGCTTAGGCCTAGGGCTAGGATTTTTAAAACTAGGAAGCCCTTAGCTCCAGGCACACTGCAGCTGTTCAAGGCATCCCAAGGGGAGTACAAAAGTGCAACAACATGGCAGCTTTCACAGCTTTTTTCCTTGGCACCATCCCTATACCTAGGCTGATTTATCTGCCTAGGGTTAGGGTTAGGGTTCAGCCTAGGGCTTGGATTTCTTTAACCAGGAAGCCCTGAGTTCCAGGCTTACTTCATCTGCCAAAGGCATCCCAAAGGGAGTGCAGAAGTGCCACAACATGGCTGCTTTCACGGCTTTTCCCTTAGGAAGAACCCTAATACCCGGCTGATTTACCTTCCTAGGGTTACTGTTAGGCTTAGGCCTAGGACTTTTAAAACCAGGAAGCCCTGGGCTCCAGGCACACTGCAGCTGCGAAAGGCATCCCAAGGGGAGCGCAAAAGTGACGCAACTTGGCTGCCACCACTGATATTTCCATGAGACCATCCCGAACCATAGGCTGATTTTCCTTCCTAGGGTTAAGGTTTGAGTTACGCCTAGGGTAAGGGCTCTATTAACCAGAAAGCCCTGAGTTCCAAGAACACAGCAGCTGCGAAGGACTACCCAAGAAGAGCGCAAAAGTACCACAACATGCCTGCCTCCACAGCTTTTTCCTTGGGGACATGCCTAATTCCTGGCTGATTTGCCTTTCTCGTCTTAGGGTTGGGGTTCGGCCTAGGGCTAGGATTTTTAAAATCAGGAAGCCCTGAGTTCCAGGCACACTGGAGCTGTGAAAGGCATCCAAAAGGGAGTGCAAAAGTGCCACAACATGGCTGCTTTCACGGCTTTTTCCTTGGCAAGAAGCCTAACACCAGGCTGATTTACCTTCCCAGGGTTACTGTTAGGCTTAGGCCTAGGGCTAGGATTTTTAAAACTAGGAAGCCCTGGGCTCCAGGCACACTGCAGCTGTTCAAGGCATCCCAAGGGGAGTACAAAAGTGCAACAACATGGCAGCTTTCACAGCTTTTTCCTTGGCACCATCCCTATACCTAGGCTGATTTATCTGCCTAGGGTTAGGGTTAGGGTTCAGCCTAGGGCTTGGATTTCTTTAACCAGGAAGCCCTGAGTTCCAGGCTTACTTCATCTGCCAAAGGCATCCCAAAGGGAGTGCAGAAGTGCCACAACATGGCTGCTTTCACGGCTTTTCCCTTAGGAAGAACCCTAATACCCGGCTGATTTACCTTCCTAGGGTTACTGTTAGGCTTAGGCCTAGGACTTTTAAAACCAGGAAGCCCTGGGCTCCAGGCACACTGCAGCTGCGAAAGGCATCCCAAGGGGAGCGCAAAAGTGACGCAACTTGGCTGCCACCACTGATATTTCCATGAGAGCATCCCGAACCATAGGCTGATTTTCCTTCCTAGGGTTAAGGTTTGAGTTACGCCTAGGGTAAGGGTCTATTAACCAGAAAGCCCTGAGTTCCAAGAACACAGCAGCTGCGAAGGACTAGCCAAGAAGAGCGCAAAAGTAGCACAACATGCCTGCCTCCACAGCTTTTTCCTTGGGACATGCCTAATTCCTGGCTGATTTGCCTTTCTTGTCTTAGGGTTGGGGTTCGGCCTAGGGCTAGGATTTTTAAAAGCAGGAAGCCCTGAGTTCCAGGCACACTGCAGCTGTGAAAGGCATCCAAAAGGGAGTGCAAAAGTGCCACAACATGGCTGCTTTCACGGCTTTTTCCTTGGCAAGAAGCCTAACACCAGGCTGATTTACCTTCCCAGGGTTACTGTTAGGCTTAGGCCTAGGGCTAGGATTTTTTAAACTAGGAAGCCCTGGGCTCCAGGCACACTGCAGCTGTTCAAGGCATCCCAAGGGGAGTACAAAAGTGCAACAACATGGCAGCTTTCACAGCTTTTTCCTTGGCACCATCCCTATACCTAGGCTGATTTATCTGCCTAGGGTTAGGGTTAGGGTTCAGCCTAGGGCTTGGATTTTTTTAACCAGGAAGCCCTGAGTTCCAGGCTTACTTCATCTGCCAAAGG